>NC_143561.1:69905625-70207500 GCF_054136105.1 Typopeltis vanoorti
GGCGAATAGAATCGAACCGAAGACTTTCGTTCGATTCTATTTCGGCCTCGCATTGTGTATGCAAACACACACACAGGTTTTTGAAAGTTGACGTGTTTTTCAAAGAATTATAGCGAGATAGTTCTTTTATAATAACCTGAAGTATACAAATACTATAAAGCATATAAACGATTTGGGCTTATATACTTATGTAATGTTTTGTCACAAGTTATATAGTTGAAATCAGAAGTTTGACAAACTTGAATAAAGATCACAAATGCCAAATTTTGAAAATCTTCAAACCCACCCTCTTGTATTCCTACAACTACTCCAAAGCGACCCAAAGTCAAGCTCAAAAATTTCTGTAAGGATTGACAAAAAATATGTAATACGAATCTAAATTTTAGAAGATTTTTCGCGAATACATCTTATGTAAGTCCTTTAACATATGACAGACAATGATTATAAAATGAACAGATTTATTTTAAAAAAAAGAAAAAAAGATGAAGTCATCTCTCTTTGTGGTTTTATGGAGATATTTCATGGTTTTCAATGCGTGGTGCTTATGTTTTTTTTTTTTGTATGTATTATTTTCTTCACGAAAGGTTATTAATAAACGTTTGTATTGTGGGTGAGCTAAGGATTTTTTCCATTTTTATATATTTTTTGTAATTTTTATTTATTTTCATATAATCCAGAGGGCCTACTGTAGAGACCAAACATGGAACGTTTTGAAGCCACTTCATGCCTCCAATAAGCGAGGTGGTAGTCTCACAGCAGGCTATGAAATTCATCTCCGACCTAAAGACAATCAGAAACATCCATGCCCACAGCGAGATTCGACCACACAACTTTGTCCTATTGGTCAAAGGGCAGGTAGGCTAACCACTCGGTCAACCCAGTCGGCAATGGTACCTACTCTATTAATATTAAGTAATATTTATATTTTAATCGTTTTAGGAATTTTGAGGCTGTCTCTAACGAAGAAAGAAAATTTGTTATATGTTTGCATTTACAAGAAAGATTATTATAGGTTTGATAAAGGAAAACGGTTCTTAGTTTAGTTCTAGTTGTTGACTTTAACAAGGTTTTAAGAAATCATTCAGCTGCTGAGTCAGTGAATCTTTATTTCAGGTAAATAACTGTTGTTTAACTTCTGGAAATTCCATATATATTTAACCAGCAACTCAGAAAAATACACCGAATAGATGTCATGTTTTCTACAGTAATAACTCTTAAGATTAGAAGGACAACCCCAATTTTGTGCTGTACTTTTGTCACTCAAAATTCGACAAATCGTGTTAGTCAGCTGTCATTAGCGATTTGTCGAATTATGAGTGGCAACAGTACAGCACAAAATTGGGGTTGTCCTTGACTGCCTTACCATTTTGTAAAATCTAATGAATCTTACCTCCCTGTGATAAATAAAAGACATTGTTAAGCGCTTGTGTAGCTCAGTGGATCGCCTGAAGTGACAGCGTCGTAAGTTCAGCTCTAGTCGGCGACCAGAGGAACTTTTACAAAGCTTTTTTCAACGGTTCCCGAGCTAGTCGATCTCTAGAAGAGGCACGCGGGTTTTTCCTACCGGAAAAAATCTGTTATTTGTCCTGTAAACTCGGGAAAATCTATCATAGAACCCATACTATTTTCAGACATTAAACATAGTGTTAGGATCAGAGATGACGAAATCGCGGCACTTGTCAGCCGCATCTCGTCGCCGGATGGTATGTGTATTTAGTGAGAGTCGGTCCAGCTATCTCTGATTGATTACCGGAGGAAATTTAACTTCCCTTCAATCTCCAAAAGTTAGATAGGGCTAAAACTGCCTTAGATTGCTACATAGCATTATTTATCTCACATATCTTGCATTAACAACAAAAATGAAATTAAATTAAAGAAAATAGCTTCTACTCTCACTCATACATAGCTTCCAGCTTCTATGCTGCAGTGCAATAAAATATTCAAAATAAACTTAAAACGCATTTACTTTTTACAGTTACAAATAAAATCTTTGCTGTTTGGTAACAGCAAAGATTTTATTTGTCTCACACCAGAGTGTGAGACAATGCATCCATCTTGTGGAAGGTTCCATCACATGTTTTTGTCACTCCACTCACGTAAGGATTATGACTTACTTGACGTATCTAGGCGCTGTCAGCCCGGGCGGGGCTTTTGGCCTCAAGCACCACGTGACGCCACTGCGCACGGTCCTCTGCAACTATCTGCCACGTTCCAGTCTCCAGCCCGACAGACTGCAGATCCTCCTCCTCCTGATCCACCATCTCCTTCTCGGTCTCCCTGGCGGCCTCCCTGATCGTGGTCGGGCCTCGCACACTTGTCTCACAGTCCTTTCATGGCCAATACTGTGCAGGTGCCCCAGCCACTGAAGACGCCGGGCTCGCAGCTCCGTCAAGACGTCTGCCGAGTTGTACAAAGCGTGTATGGCAGCGTTAGACCACCTCCTTCAAACTCCGTCTCCCATGACCCCCTCCATAGATTCACGTAGCATCTTATTCTCGAATACTCTCAGGTGGTCGGCTTGCCTCACCGTGAGAGTCCATGCTTCGGCACCATAGAGGAGAACAGGTCTGATCAAAGTCTTGTATAGTCCCACCTTTGCAGTCGAAGACAGTAGACGCGAGGCGAAAAGGGGACGCACTTGGTAGTAGGCCACATTCGCGGCATTCACCCAACTCTGGACGTCAGCTTCGACTTTGTTGTCTTCAGTCACAATAGACCCCATGTACCTGAATTCCGTCACTCTCTCAAACTGTGCAGCTCCCTCTGGATCTTTAACAGCATGGCGACTGATGAAAAGGTACTTTGTCTTCTCGGCGTTTATCTTCAAGTCAACGTCTTCCGCAGCTTCGTCAATAGCAGTTACCAGAAAAGTCTATGAAAACATTATGGTCTTCCCGGTTATATCCCCAGGACTTTTCAAAAACTTGGCGCAGCATGAAGAGTTGGTCTATTGTAGAATGGTTCCTCCTAAAACGCGCTGGTAATCACCAAGGCACTCTTCTGCATATGGTGTGAGGCATATTAGCATGATATTAGACAGCAGCTTTTAGCCAGTGGTCAGCATTGAGATGTCCCTATAGCTGCCGCATTGAGACCTATCTCCTTTCTTATATGCAGGGGTGATCAGCGCCCCCTTCCACTCGTCCGGCAGACTTTCTTCCCGCCATAGCAGCAAGATGAGTCGGTGCAGCTACTCCAGCAGGACGTCCCCGCCATTCTTCAGAAGCTTTGCCGGAATGCAATCCACTTCTGGAGCCTTATTATTTTTCAGCATGCATTGTATTTCAGCATTGTATCTTGGGTGGGATAAGGTTTTTTAAAACATATATTTTAATTATTTAGATTTTTATTTACTTTACCACATAGTTTCGATGCCTTGCTCTGGAAATAAAATGTTACTATTTCGTGGCACTTCAGGACTTCAACTAACAGGCCAGTGGTCTCACACCAGGGAATAAAATTCATTCTCCACTCAAAGACATTCACAAAAAAAATCGCGTAGGTGAATTCAAAATTGTAGTCTGTAACATGTGTTGTTAGCTTTAGTTCCTATCATCAGTCCTGTACCCTGAAAATGCCAACAGTTTAAGTTGGTGAAACTTGGTATTAAAATAGTTTTTCTCTCAGATACTTGATCAACATTTCCCAAATAGTCAATTCACATAGCTTCTGTGGTCAAGAAAAAATATCGTTTAATATTGTAGTCTGTTGGTTGGAGGGCGGGTCTACTAACACTCAACCAACCAACCTGGTTGATTTATGCATGGTAATGGACAACGCCAATGAGTATAATTAACTGTCGGGATGATCTAGTATGCTGCCGACTAGCTCTTAATGGTTCCTAGGGGCGCGCCGGCCATATGTGCAATGTGTGCGATGCACACAGGCGCCAAAGAGGAGGAAATACTTAAACAAAAATTTTTTTAAAGTGATTTTTTTTATTGGAGGGGGGAGATAGGGGCGCGAACTAAAGTTTTGCACACAGGCGCTGGACACTACTGGCGCGTCCCTGAGGGTTCCCACTGATATAAAGCATGACGCACCCACAAAATAGAAACAAATGAGATCCGTCTGTATGAAATAAAGAAACAACGGGATCGTTGCGTCATTATGAGAACTTGGGTTTTCTATCGGGTGCTGTCTGCCTGTTTTTGTGGGACAGGCGTAAACCTCCAACATTTGTCTGCCACCACCTGTCAGGACAAACATCACATGGAGTTTTCAGATATACTTCTTTTATTTTTATTTATTTATTTTTATAGCTGATCCACACAGGAAAGGCCGTCACACCTATAGCACACTAGTGCTGTATGTGTGGGCAAGAAGAATTGAAGAAAGGAGGATTTTGTTCACATTTTGCTTGAACAGCTGTGGCTTGTAATCTTTGTGGAAGGCAGAGTGGAGGGGAAACTGTTCCAAAGGACAGAAATACATGGGATGAAAGAGGAAGTGAAGTTTGTTCGGTTGGTTTCAATATGGACTTTAAAAGGATGATGGTTAGCAGTGGCTCTTGTTTTAATGTTTTTGGAAGAGATTGGAGAAATAATAGTGGCCAATTCATTAGAGCACTGTCCATGAAAGTATCTGTAAAAGAGGCACAAGGCTGAAACTGAACATCTGAGAGAGAGAGAGAGAGAGAGAGAGAGAGAGAGAGAGAGAGAGAAAGAGAAATTAAAGGGGGAGTATGTAAGAGAGGGATCATTATTAGCCATATTGCCCTCTTCTGGATAGAATCGAGCAATCTTAGCGTGGATTTTGGTGGTCCACCCCAAATATGGAAATTTCCATGGCTGGGGAAATTTGGGCTTTGTATAGAATTAGCAGCTGTGATGTAGTGATTTGTGTGAAAAAGTACACGTTTTTTTTTTTTTTTTTTTGCCGTGGTAGCTATAGTCGAAATATGGTTTTTCCAGAAAACATCCGAGGTGCAAGTCAGTCCGAGTAGAGAAATAATCTGATCATGTTTAGATATCTCAGTATTACTGAAGATAGGGGGATGAATGTGAGCCCTTTCTTGCCAGATAGCAGACAGGACTGAGTTTTTGTCACATTAAAGTTTACAAGATTGTCATTGCCCCACTAAGATATTGCTAGGAGATCTGAACTCAGGTCAGGTCAGGGTAGATCTTGAGGATTCTGTATACCTTGTTTTCTCATGCAGTCATTTGTCCAATTGATCCACCAAACTGTATGGTTCTATAGATTTATCATGTGCTTTTCATATTTATGAGCTATTGCCAGATGTGACCCGTGGTTTCTGTTATTAAACAACTTCAGTCCAGAGATGCATTGCGCTTGGTCATCATAAAAGGGCAGTTGTTTCTGAGATACTCTCATATGCCTCTCTTGCTCCTACTGTCACTTCCCACCCTCATTTGAAATCACTCAGGTGAACTTTATAAGAAATTTTCTATTTTGTATTACAGCTTAAACTACGTCAAAACCTGCTTGCGAGAAAATCAGTTAATTATACATCATCATCATCATCATCATCAACAACCATGGGTCCAATGCCCGTAGGTGTCTGCTACCATCTTGATATGATTCTTCCATTACATTCTTTTTTGTGCAAGATGACACAGTGTGTATATAGTTTCCGCACCATTTGACGATGTCATCGCCCAATTATTCCAACCAGCAACGTTTTTAGTTTTCTCTCATCACTCATTCTACAGATATGGCCTAATAGATATAGTTTCCTTTTGATTATTTTCTGGATCAGGTTTTCTTTTGGTTGTATTCGTCTGTAGATTTCCTCATTGTTCTGTATACAGCTTATTCTCAAGATCTTTCTATAGCACTTCCTCTCAAATGCCAAAATTCTTCTTTCAGATTCTCTGAGGAGTACCCAGGACTCGAATCCATAGAGCATGCTGCTGAAGATACAGTTTTCTACAATAGGCAGTTTAGTTTTTCATCTTTATAGCTCGGCTCTTCCATATTTTGTCCATGGCTTTTAAAATAGTTGTTGCTCTGGCTATTGTAATTTTTATCTCTTTTTGGGGGTCCAAGTCATGCGTCATGTGGCATCCAAGATATATGAAGTGTTCCACATTTTCCAGTTGAAATATGTCTATAGTAACTCTGTTCAGTAACTCCTGTTGTCAGAATATCATTGTTTTAGTTTTTTCAAAGTTGACATTTAGTCTATATCTTTTTCCTACTGTGTATAGTGTTTGCAATGTCTGGTCCAGCTTTGCTGCATCTTCAATCTTCTGCAAAGCAGAGGTAGTTTATTCTCATGCCATTTATTGAAATGCCTCCACCTTCTTCTTTAATCTTATCTAGTGTTCTTCCCAGATATTTGATGAAGATGACTGATGATATTGGGTTCCCTTGTCTTGTGCCTTGACTAGTGGCAAACCAATCTCCAGTCTCACCTGCTATCCTGATTTTTGCTTGTGCTTGGGTGTTTATATCTTTCAGCAAGTGGATCAATTTATTGTCCACACCATAGGATTCCAAGACAGTCCATGTTATATTTTGGTCAATATTATCAAATGCTTTTTGGAAGTCCACGAAACAGCAATATATATTTTTGTTCTTTCTTCGAGCTTTCTCTGCTATTAGTCTTAGTGCGAGTATTTGTTGCAGTGTACTTTGATCTTGTCGAAATCCGGCATGCTCATCCGGAAGATGTGCCTCCATATGCCCCTTCAGGCGTTCTGTTAGTATTTTCATCAGCACTTTGCCAAGATGACTCATTAATGGAATAGTTCTGTAATTGGTGCATTCTAAAGCACTGCCTTTCTTATGAAGAACAACCAAGACCGATTTTTTCCACTCTTCAGGGGCATATCCTGACTCCATATTTCATTACATAGCTGATATTTCTTTAATAACTGATTCCTCCCCATATTTTAGCATCTCGCCTATTATGTTGTTATCGTCAGGACTCTTGTTGTTATTGAGATGTTTTATAGCCTTATTCATCTTCTCTTCCAAGATGTCATTTTCAAAGATGTCTGCTGGTGGAAAGATGGCTTATAGTTCTTTGATTACTTCTGTTGCAGTATCGTTTAGTTGATTTTTATATAGTTCTCTGCAATATCTTGTCCATCTATGTATGATTTCTGTCTTGTCCATCAATACTTTACCATTTTCATCTTTGACTGCTACTGATCTTGTTTGCCACTTCCTATTGACATTTCTTATAACTTTGTACACCTTTCTAGTTTTGTGTTCTCCATAGTACTGTTCAATGTCTTTGCGCTGGTCCTCCAACCATTTGGCTTTATCAGATCTTGCTGCTTTCCGTACTTCATTGCATTTTTGACGGTATAACTCATCTACTGCCTCTGAATTATCTCTTTTAAGTTTCACTTCGCTTTTCTCGTTTCCTGAGTTATCCATTTCTTATTGATCTTTTCTCTTTCAGGAATTACTTCCGCTACTGCTTTTTTAGCACTATAGTCAGTCGTTCTGCTCTCGTGTTTATATTTTGTTTTTCACTTGCAGTCTTAAGCTTAGTTTCCAATATGTTCTGATATGCTGTTCTTAGCCTGTCTTCATTTTGTTTTGAGATGTCTCTAGCTTTTCGGAAATTTGTACTTCTGTTTCAGTTTTAGTCTTATATTCGCAATCACTAAACTGTGGTCCGAATCAATATCAGCTCCTTGGAATGATCTTCACTGTTGAACTGAGGTTCTCCATTTACGGTCTATTAATATCAGGTCGATCATATTCCTATGTTTGCGATCGTTTTTGTTGGAATTTGGTATTGCAAATCGTCAGGTTGTTATCCGTGGCAAATTCCAGAAGTATCTCTCCACGTTCATTTCTTTCTCCATATCCAAAATTTCCCATAACCTTTTCCCATCCTGTGTTATTTTTGCCACTCTTTGCATTCCAGTCTCCTCCAATGATGAGTATATCCTGCTATGGCACCTCATCAATTACTTGTTGTAGATCCTTGTAAAATGTTTTCATCTGCACTCTCTCTCTCTCTCTCTCTCTCTCTCTGCAGTGGGCGCATATATTTGAATGGTTGTGATAGTAAATGGTTGGGCACTGAATCTTGCAACCATTATTCTTTCACTAACTGATTTTTATCATATCTTTGCCTGATGGGCCTTGTTACTTAGCAGGAAACGCCTGCTTCATGCTTACTTTCATTTCCTCACCAGAGAACTCTTCCACCATTTAATTCCCCTGACAATGTCCATCTCATTTCTGAAATACCCAATATATCACATCTGTATTTCTTCAATTCTTCTTAAGCAACTGCAATTTTCCAGTTGCCCAGAGTGTACGGACATTCCATGTGCCAATTGATATTCCATTATTTACAGGCCTGAGGTTAATTTTTTTGTCTATGTTTTCAGTAACTGATTTTTCGATCCAACCCTGATTACTCGATTGGGGACGCGGACGTTTTTTGACCGGGCGACATCCGAGCCGGCATGAGTCATTTTTTCTTGTACTTTGGCATCAGATTTCAATCGTGTTTTCTTTTTACTGTCAGCACATCGACACTTATGTGACAAACCCTTAGTCTTCCTTGAAAAGCTTGGGAGAGAATCAGAAGGAGAAGGAGCATATAGTTAATTATACATTCATCTGTTTTTCCTGGATTGCTAGTTATTTTCATGGAAATTGCTTCACGGGCTATGAAACTGAGATATTATTATTATTATTATTATTATTATTATTATTATTATTATTATTATTATTATTATTATTATTATTATTATTATTTTTACGGTGTCTCCATGGAGTCAAAAGACTCATCGCAGGAGACCCGACATTGACAAACTAACCATTATTTACACAGCACCTCTCATATCCTTAAATTCACTCACAGTTGAAGCATTCGCAACCACCTCTGGCAAAGCACTCCACCCATTCTTAACCCTCCAAGTAAAAAATCTAATCCTAACACCCTTGTTAACCACACACTTACACAATCTCCAGGGATGGCCCCTCGTTCTCTCACTTCCTGCACTGTTCTTAAAAATATCATTAGTATCAATCCTGTAAAATTCCTTTAACAATTTAAATTCCTCTATCATATCTCCTCTCCTACGTCTATCAGCTAGTTTTTGGAGGCCACAGATCATCAATCTATCCTCATAGGGAACAGACCTGCAACAATCTTTGTAACCCTCCTCTGAATCCTCTCCACCACTTCTGCATCACCAAGAAATCCTGGCTACCAGAACTGTGCACAATAGTCCACATGCGTCTTATTAATGCCTTATTTAGTGGAACAATAACCTCTCTATCTCTTCTTGTTAGTGTGTTCCTCAACAACCATGTGATTTGATGTGATCTTTTAGCAATCTTTGCAATATGCCCTTTAAACTTAAGTTCTCTGTCGACAATAACTCCCAAGTCTCTTGTTTCGTCAACTTCTTGCAGTTCATTTCCATTAATATAGTAAACAGCATGTGATGTCATCCTCCCGAAGTGCATCACCTTACACTTAGCCACGTTGAACTGACAATCATTTACCTTAGTCCATACCGTCAGCCTATTTAATTCATCCTGTAAGATATTTGCACCATTTGAATTGATTATCGCTTTTCCCAATTTTGCATCATCATCATCAGCAAACAAGTGGATATTTCCATTCAAGGTATTTCCAATATCATTGATGTACAAATTAAACAATAGAGGACCAAGCACTGAGCCCTGAGGTACACCACTAGTCACTTGCCTTTTCCTGGACTCAACTTCTCCGTAAACCACTCTTTGATATCTGTCCATCAGCCATCCTTTAATCCAGATCACCATTTCCGGATCCATACCCATTTGCTCTAATTTATGTAACAGAGTTCTATGTGGAATCCTGTCAAAAGGCTTTGCAAAGTCAAGCAGTATCACTGAGTAAGGATATTCTTTATCTACCTGCACTGTTACTTTATTATAGAAAGTAAGCAAATTACTTAGGGAAGACTTACCCTTCACAAAGTCATGTTGCCCATTATAAAGTATCATATTGTTCTCCACCCAGTCCCGAATTCTAATTTTTACCAATTTCTCCAAAATCCTAACCACCACTCCAGATATATTGATTGGTCTATAATTTCCAACCTCAGTCTTAGAGCCTCTCTGTGCAATGGAACTATTTTCCCCTCTTTCCACTCTATTGGCGCTTTACCAGAACTGAGGCTTAAATTAAACATCCTGGTTAGAGGAGTTGCTAATTCTCTTACATTCTCGTAACACATGGGCCGATATGCCATCTAACCCAATGGCAGTGTTAGCATTAAGGTTCTTTAATATATTAAGCACCTCAATTTCGTCTATCTCTAGACTGTCATCAGTCAATGGCACATTTGACACTGCACTATCACTACCAAGGTGGTACACTTTTACGAAATGATCAGTAAGCAACTCAACTATTTGATTAGCTTCTGTAATTTCCCTACTATCAACACTTTTTAAAGTAATCTTTCCATGGAGATTCTTCCTTTTATTATCCACATAGCGAAAGAACTGTTTAGGGTTTCTTTTGGATTCATCAGCTAACTTCCCCTCATAATTAGCTTTGGCTTTCCTTACCATACTACAGGTTACTCTATTTGCTTGTACCTTGTATTGCTCATTGGAACGCTGATCACCTTTTTCTTTATACAACCTCCACAACCTTTTCTTTATCTGGAAACTCCTGTTTAATAGTATTATTTATCCATTTTACTCCTACTTGATTTCTCCTTCTGACTATGGGAATACAGTCTGATGCAACTTTCTTCAAATACTCTTTGGGAATCTCCCACGCACCATCAACATATCTTCCCTTGAAATTCTCATGCCATAGTACAGCTGAATGTTGACTTATCAGCTTGTCATAATCACCGGCCTGTAATTCCACATATACCCATTCTTAATAGAGTATTCAGCACATCTTACAATCTCGCAGGTCAAGACCACATAATCACTTTCCCCGAGTGGAGACATTGTAACTAAATTACTTATTGATATGTTATCCGATGATATGACCAGATCTAACACTCTAGAATCTCTTGTCCCTTCAATCACATGCTGTCTCAGGTAATTATCTCTTAACAACTGTATAAACTCCATTTCCTTTGTTCCTTGTGACCATTTCTTCCCCCAATCTATGTCCCGAAATTTAAAATCTCCCATAATATTTACTTGACCTTCACTCATCGTGCTAATTTGCCAATACATGCTATCTACATTCTCCCTTATTCCCATTGGATTATAGCAACAACCAATTTCATATTTCACCTTGTTAATCTGTATCTCACACCAAACAGCCTCGAATGAATTGCCCTCTACATACCTGTCACAGTGAGGCATTAATACCCCCCCCCCATTCTGTCATCTCTGTCCTGCCTGAAAATACTGTACCCCTTACATTCAATCCCAATATCTATATTATTCTTAGTTAACCAAGTTTCGCTAATTCCTATAATTTTTGGCCATGTTGTACTAAGTAATGACAAAAATTCTTGACCTTCATTCCTAATACTTATTCCTAATATGTCTTTAGATAATTGTGATCTCTCTCTCTCTCTCTCTCTCTGCAACAAACTTTCAACAGTCTTTTTGAAATTTTTAGATAGGCTGTTTTATGTTCTTGATTCCTTTTGTCCTCTTACTGCACCCAGAAATGAATCTACCTTTAGGGCGCTAGTTGCAAGGTTTCATGGTAAGAAACGTAATCACTGTCGTTCGAAAAACCTTAACTGCATAAATATATAACAATATTTTAGCTGCTTTTGCTTGATACGAAAATTATAATCTCTGATACAGTTTCTTTTAAATCAAAAGTGATAATCAATCATCGAATCTTCACCAGATGCTGCTTGAAATTAGCGGTTCTTTTGGCTAAAGCTGGAGATCTCCGAAAGTTAGAAGGTACTAAAATGACCTCGCCTACTCCCTTTAGAGAATAAAATGCGTTAGCTGATTTATTATTTTTATATATCTTTCTTGAGGTCAGTGGAAGTAATTCTTGCATTCTCTGCTCTAGGCCGCCCGAAGATAGACTTCAGTTCAAATCTAGTTGGCGACTGGAGGAACCTTTTTTAAGCTTATCTTCGACTGGTCCCCAAGTTAGTCGATCTCTGGCCTGGGCAATCGATTTTTGTCTTCAGGAAACCCGGGATTTTCGTCCAGGAAACTTAAGAAAATTGTAAAAACTGTAAACCTTCATTATTTCAGACTAACATATCATGTTAGTATTAGGGGGAAGCACTTGCTTTCCCATCTCTTCATCGGTTGCCAGTTATAATTAATGATAGTCGTGGACCAGTTATCTCTGATTGGCTACCAATGGAAATTGAACTGCCCACTCAGTCTCCAAAAGCTAGATAGGGATAAAAGGTCTCGCCTACTCCTTGTAAGGGAATAAAAGGCGTTATCTAATAATAATAATTATTATTTTATATCTTTTTTTTCTCGAGGGAAGTAGATATAGCAATTCTTGTCGTAATTACTTCTGCAAATCTGTAAGCACTCACTCGTATTGAACTCAACCACCACCAATAGCCAAGCCATGCCTATCGAAAATTTTAAATGTCATTGGGCAGAGCATGTCAGACATCTTGTGATCCTAAACGTCAACATTCGTTTTGTTGTTTGAAATAGAATGAGGGTTTTTTTTGCAGAGTTTTCTGAAATAAGGAATTTAAAACTCGACTCTACAAGAGAGAGAAAAAGAAATCACATTTGTTGTACACGAGATCGCTAGCTGAAAAAAGTATTAGATAAAGTTTTAGTTGACTAGAGTAACTTTTGTTTTGGTCTTTCTTCTAGCGGACTTACATTATGGTACTGGGAAATATAAATCAACAGAATGGTTTTATTTTTTTTATTTAACATGGTGATTCAACGGCCGTGAGTTCCTTTTACTGGGAGGTACGGCACCACTTCAATTCCTCCCTACTTTTATCCGCGCTCGGGACCGTCATAGCTGACAATTCAGATCTATGGCTGGAGGGATCGTCTTAGGTATTCCTGCCTGCATCCGTATGTGTTCACCGGGCCGGTTTGCCTGTTTGCGGGATGAAAAACCCCAACTAAACTGGGAAGAAAAACCTTGCTGTCCACGCTCAAGAACGGCTAACTTGGCTATAGCTGAGGAAGATCATTAAGCTCCTCTCGTTACCGACGGGAATCGATCCTAGGACACTCTTTCCCCAGACATATGGTTGAGAATCGCAAAGCCACTAGGCTAGCCGCGCAGACAACAGAATGGTAGTGTGGAGCTTCTAGTTCACTCTCCTCCTATATGCCTACACTTGTACAATTGTATCTGTTGATTATTCCTCCACGAAACATGCTTATTTATTGATTAAAAAGGAAAAGAAAAACGTAAACAATACACAGACATATATTGGGGTTCGTGTCTCTTCTAATAGTAAGACACCTTCAAAGGGGCATTATGCTGAAAATTGGACAATTACTTTGCTAGTTGTTAGATCTGAATAAAAAGAACCCTTGTGGTCAATGGCTTTTAAATATATATCTCCAAGCAGGATGGATTCCTTGAGCTCAGAATGTTTCCAGTTTTATATAATTGCATAGCTGAAAATTCGGGACTACACTTGAGTATTATGTGAGGCTTCTTGCAAGTTGTAACTCTGGCCTCTTTTATCAGTCTCTAGGGTTCCCTCCATTGTAGACATAGTTAAGAAAGATAAATGTCCGCTTTTTTTGTATAAGAATGCTATTAACTCATTCGATAGAGAATTTTTTATTTTTAGAAAATTCCAATCCATTTCTCTTAAACATGTTATGCACATATGATATTTATTGTAGTGGTATAGTCAAGTATAATAATTGTACTTCAGTTGTATGCAATGGAAATCTTAGCCTAACCTAGTCTTATCAAAACCAATCTTTAATAATATTCTTGATTTTGAGCTTAGGATTGGACTTTGCTGTAGATTAGTTTTAGAGTTTAGTGAATGTAAGATTAAAGAAACATAATAGCTGTTTGATTTCAAAGTATAAGGAATTATAAATTACTGGTTTTCCTTTATTCCCTACCTAGAACTGTTTTCGTTTGTGGAATGCGAAGATATTATTATTATTATTATTCGTGACACCTCCAAGGAGTTCGAAGACTCATCGCGGGAGGGCACCTATTGTACAACTCTCTGTCTCCACCACTACACCGAACCTCTACCACCAATCATCAACATCAGTACCATCTGCTGGCCACTACCATCAACCACAGCTAGTATTTTTTTGTTTGTAAATCGCGTGTGTTCTGAAGGGCCGATTTGTCTGTATGTGGGATGAAAAACCCGAGTTTCCGGGAGTAAAAACCCTGCTACCTTCGTAGGAGATTGGCTAACTCACCTTCGATTGAAAACTTCCATATAAAGATTTCCCCCGTCATGACGAGAATCGAACATAGGCCCTTTCCAATCGAAGGGCGCATCGTACCGATGTTCTTCCAATTGCGCTACAGAGGCGATTAAAGCATACAATAGTAATGTAAAGAGCTTCCATAACTCACTTGGTTTTGACAACGCCCTTGATTGATAGAACCTGGATGCGAATCCTCTTTAGGAACTAAAGAACTTCTATGGTGTTTTTTACCCCTTTCTTTCTTCATTTGAAGATGAGTTAGCCAGTCTCAGGCACAAATTTTCTTTCCTCCAACAAACGCTAGTTTATCCTCCCGAAAACAGGCCAGGGGAAAGTATGCAATTTTTACACAAATAAAAATATATTTAACCACGTTATTATCCTCAAATAATGGTTATGAAACCATTCATGGGCGGTCGCAGAGCTAAAGACAGTAAATAACACGGATTGTTTTTATTATTATAGTAATATAAAGAACTTTATTATAGCAACAATTGTGCAATTTGTAGGGTGTTTTCCAATTTTGGGACTACTGTCCCAGGTTACTAGCATAGTCAGCACTTCCTCTACCTTGCATATCTTAAATAGCAGTGAGACTGTTATTTTTTCTGAGAAATACAATAATAAAAAATATAATAGTAATAAAAAACCATCGTTGTACAGCTTTTCACGAACTGTTTTCAATTTAAGATATCTACTAGTCGATGAATATAAATAAATTCGCGTTTCCGTAATCAGATTAATACTTTCTTCTTTGAATAAAAAAAATGAAATCACTTCATTATGAATGATCTACTTTCAATATCATAATGAGATTTGTGGAAGCTCCAGGTAGCAAGAGAGAATCGATAGTTTTTGTTCGTTTATTTATTTTTGTAAATGAGGTTAAGGTAGTTTAAAATGCGTCATTTTCGCTTCCCCTAAGGTATTAGTCAATAATGAAGGCAGAAAGCATTACAATCTTTCAAAAGCCTTTTTTTTCAGGATGGAACGTACAGCCCTTAAAAACCAAATATGCATGCCCTTTATTTCCATGATTCCAACTGCATATTTCTAAATAACAGTTTTCTTTTTTTAAACTACCTGTGAAACTTAAGTGAGACAGAATTGAATTGAAGACGAAGAATACAATATCTTTAATCAAGAAATCCTGCCATGCTCTTAAGTGGGACCTTGCCCTTCTTATGTTGATGAGTTAACCATGATCGGCCTCATCATTCATGCGTCAAAGTCGAATTTCGGATTTTGTCGGACGAACACGGAATTCCTATTATTGGGAGGTAGAAATAAATCAACCAATGGTCAGTAAGTTGTTGTTCACGTGCTTAGGCAGGTCCAATGAAATGAGGTAGTTGGGAAGGACTATTTGCATTCGGTTATTCTCGTTGTTTTCTCTGACAGTAGCATAAAAACTTTTCATCAACAGCCGCCATATTGATAGAGTATGGAAATGAAAATTTGTGTTTCTGATTTCGTGATTTAAGTTCTACCATTTCTTTAATTATAGCCTATAGTATGTTAGAAATTAAGGAAGGTCAGTGAAAGTTCTTTATCAATAAGGGCTGAAAATTTTAGTGGTTTATGGAGAAGCACTTCATTTTATGTAATCGGCAATGTTACCAAGTGTTTGGATAGAGATGGAGCAGTGAAGCTTGATGCAGAGTGAAGGATGTATTAAAATGCCGTGATATGTGATTAACAATGACTGTACGGAGCTATGTTTGGTATAGAGGGCTTCATCATGAAGTCCGTTGTATGCTTCTGCACGATATTGATTGGAAATGCATCATTTCGCGCGTTCGTGTTAGCATCTTTTATAATTTTAAAGCATCAAATTCTTGATGTGTTCCTTCTTTCGTGAGCCAAAGCAGTAATTCGTTTTTAGTTTTAGGCTTAGTCAACATGGCTGACCAACTTGTCGATGGACCTCCAACAAAACGACAAAAACTTGGGGATTCCAGCTTGACATCTACAGATACTTCAGGTGAGATGTTTATATTTTACATTACAGCGAACAACAATTTGTGCGTTGTAGGAATGCAAGTAGTATGGTTTAATTGTTCGTTGCATAGTCCCTTGAACCTTGCGATGATTGTGTCTTGCTTCCATTTAATTTTCACTTTTAATTTATTAATTAGACTATATTTAGAGTCATAGCTTCGCGCACATATATATGTATATACATATACACACAGGTATTGTAGGAGAGAAGAAACGTATATACATATCTGTGATTAATCCATTTCAATTACTAGATGAAATACACCTGGAATACTTTTGCTCCATCTTTACACCTTATTGTTTAAAACGTATTTCCAACGAACAGTTGTCTTTTTAAACTCTTGTAATGTTATAAACTGATATGAAATTTTAAAATTGCAAGGGATCGTTATATGTGAACAAGTATATTGATCCACAATTCCCACTTACTCTTCCCGTAACTTATTATTATCCAGTGTTTTATTATTCAATGTTTTATTGCAACTGGATTACAAATATCCATATAATAAATTTATCGAAATATTTTTATGATTAGTGCTTTCCTATATATATATATATATATATATATACACACACACACAAATTATGACATCTTTTCACGAGGAAGTTAATAACGACGATTTTAAATATTAGATTGTTATAAATTTATATTGGCTTAGGAAATTAATATGGAAGAGCCTGCAGTTGTCCAGAATTACGATTTGAGTCGACAGAATTTTTCTTTTTCATCCTTAAACCTTTGTCTTAAGTGTTAGGATACAGACTATATGTGTGGAGCAGAACTCTTAATAAACATATCATCTTTCATCAAAATATGAAATCATTTTATGATGGATAAAATCTGAGAAAAAAGATTCCCAGATATTTGGCTCCTCATTTAGACAGCAATGAATTATTGGTGCTCACTAGAGAGAAAGGATAATTTTTATGAGGCTGAGAAATCCAGAATATTAGATTCTCATTTAAACATACATTGTATTCATTTTTATTGTGTAAAAATAATGGTAGAATAGATTTTTGCATTGGTCTAGATTATTTAACAGCTTCCTCTCTCATACTACCATCTGACATGAAAGTCTCAGGTGGCATGCTTTTATTTGGAGAAACTTCTGCTGATATATATTTCATATGAATTCCAAACAAACCTTAAACCTAACTAAATTGAATGACTTGTGGAATATTATCAAAAAAATGCTTATTCTGAGGTATTTTTTTGAGCATTTATGTGAAAAACAGAAACGTTTTAGCAAGTAGCATGAAAGCCATTTCTAGTGTACAAGCGAGTAGTGCAAACACTAGGAAATTAATGTCTAGAAAAGGAATAGTGGTGTAGCAAATCTAACGATAACTGTTAATGTTATCATTCTGCAGAACATAGAGTTGAAATTTATTAATTTTAGGAATATGCTTGAAAAACAGAAAAGTCAATTTTAATTCTTTGTACGAGTGTAGCTTTTATCTTGTTCTTTGCTTCATGGCAGAATATTAACATCATATCTGGGTATTATTTATTTATTAATAACTGAATTGCAAATCAAATATAAAATAATAAATTTTAGTTAATTTCTCTTGAAAACAAGAAATTGTTTTATGATTACTGAAGAATCTCCTTATGATATGAGTATTAATTCATTTTAAAGCAAGTTAGTGCATATTGTGGAAATGGTTTTATTGTTAATACCAAATACTATTAATAGGACGATGACGTTAAATATACTGTACTATAAGTAATTTGCTGCAAATATAGCATTTTCTTTTTTTTAAAGTAAATATCAGTATTGATATTTGAAATAATGTTCATTGCATTAAAAGTGGATGAAATACAACAGACATTCTGTAGAGTTGTGGAAAAATTTAAATTTTTCCACAACTCTATTTAGAATATTATCTGTTGTGGATACACTTGCACATTAAGCATTGTATATTATATTTGCTCATCCATGTTTTGGAATTTGATCTTAGGTAAATTAATGTCTATTAAAAGAGGAGGGCACTGATACATATAAAACAATGAGTTATAAGTAGATAAGATAAAATTTCTAAACAGGAACAATATAAGAATGAATTTATATCGATAATATATATTATGTCATTTGTATTTAGGAAGGGGAACATGGGAGGTAATTAAAACCTTCAGAACTTTCCTCATTTTCCAAAATTTTATTTATCTCTCCTCGCTCTGCAATGTAACAAGGCCTGGTGTTTAGATTGCATGTGAACAACTTAGTTTTATGTTAGCCCTGAATGAAATCAGTGCTCATTTTAATTTTTTTATATTCTGGAATTCTCCACTATAAGGATAATTATCAGACTTTTGATGGCATTTTCAGAATAGATGCATGAATGTGCTTGATTTTAAAGTACAAGTGATTATGTACAAGAATGTAACTATAGTTCAAAAAATATTATTGCCATTGTAAAAAGAAAAGTTTGATATACTAGCTTATTATTAGGTATTGTATAATATAAGTCATTGCTATACAAATTGTTATACATTTTATGAGTTGTATTTGTGCCTGTCTTATTTTAAAAATAATGAAATAATAATAAAAGTAATATAATTTTTTTTAATGTACGATTAAAATAATCTAACATGTTCTCCCTCAGCTGTTTCGTTCCTTATATTGCATTAATACAGAATGAGATACGACCATGAACATATTAATGTGTATCCTCTTTTTTTATTGGATATTAGATTTTGCTTGGCATGAGATTGCTGTTAGTTTGACAGTTTCTAACTTATCACGGAAGTCATCATATTAAAGAGTAGGGAAATATTAATATTTCCTTGCTTATAGTATAAAACCATAAATAATGCCATTTCTAAATTTTGAAAATTATAAGAAAATCAGTATGCATTAGTACATCATTTGGCCTATATTAGGTACTTTTAATCATTTTTGACTCCCCCCCCCCCCCTCCCAATGGCTCTTTTTATGGTAATACTCACTTTTCTGGGCAAGTCTTTTAATTCTATGATAAATTTAATCCAAAGAAATAATGGACTAGAATACAACAAATGGTGAAATAGTTAGTATTAATATATTGCAACTCTTTTGATGTCATCTCTCTCTCACGTGTTGTTTGGTTTATACTTTAAGGACAAAGGTCATGCTTCACCATTCCAAAGATTGTGTGTGCATTACTTTCTTGTGACTTGATCATGGGCGAGGCAGTTGACTTGCTGTCCCCGTCATGCCTTTCCTTGACTTTCATTTAAGAATCCAGTGGTATGGTCTTAACATTTATCAGTTTCAGAAGTTTTATGTATCTGTTCAACACTGCTCTGCATAACATCCATTAATGGCTTACTATCACAACACCACTATTTCATAATAAGGGATGCTTAGGATTTCCTAAATCTTATGGTGCAACACCCTTATGACTTTAAATTAAACATTTTTTTTTTTTTTTTTTGCTGGTACATTTCCTCAAACAATCATGAGTGAATTGCCACTGCTGTTAGATGCTCCAGTTTAAAATAAAAGGGAGAAATGAAAAGATACAGAAGTGAAACATCTGTAAATTATACTTGCCAAGAAATTATATTCTTGTTTAATCCTTTATCCGAACAAAAGATTTTGTGTGAAGTATATTCCCCACTTTGCTTCTTGCATATTGAGGTTAAAGATGTCACATCAATTGCCTTAGTATCTCTTGATACAGAGCACATTTCGGTTTGCATGTGCATAACGTTATGCATTATGGAAAGGTCAATACCCGAGACTAGTTGGTTTTGATCTTTCTTGGGATCTCATTAGCATATCTGGTGTATCTCTTCTGAGAACCAAGATCAAATTAATGTAGAAGTCATATATTTCCCCAGAAAAAGACACCTGAACCAAATATAGTTTCTACTTTACTTTATGCCACTATAAATCACTGTTTTTTGTTTTGTGCAATATATATATATATATATATATATATATATAACACACATTTGTTTGTACTGATTTTATAATGATGTGATTTAATTACCACAGTGTTATCTTCTTGGTAATTCAAATAGACCAGTTTCTCTTGTATCTCATATTGCAAATGATTTCAAGATTCAATATGAGATATTCTTCATTCATGCACTCACCATCTTTCCACATAAAAAAATCTGCTCCTCATACCCTTCTTCATCACATCTTTACACAGCATCAGGTGATGGCATCTCATTCCTCTCATCTGATGATCCACTCTTTTTATAATTCCTTCTGTATTAATCTGGTAAAATTTCATAACCAACTTGAAGGTCTCTATCATATCTCCTTTTTGCCTCCTATCCACCAAACTATAATCCACATTCCCTCAACTGCTCTGCATATGAAGACTTCTATGTGAATTATAAGGCCAGTGATTATGAAAAGCTTAGAAGACAACTCAAAGCTATAGCATGGAATGAGATGTTAAGTAGGCAGAAGATAAATGCTGCATGGGAACTCACCAAAAGAAATTTAACAACATCGGTATATGAATGTATTCTGAAGGTCCAAAGACTGAATAAAGTAGGTGTCAAATGGATGAATAAAGGGATTAAACATGAAATTTGGAAGAAGATACTGTGGAGGACGTACAAGATGAATAATTGTAGCAGTTGATTGCATGAGGCATATAAAGAGCAGGCCAGGAAGGTGAGTTGGTAAGAACAGCTAAATTATAGTATGAGCAAAAATCAGCAAATCAGGCCAAGAAAAACCCTAGAGAGTTTTTCAGATGTTGCAATTAGAAGAAAAAAATTATTATGGTAAGATGATGTTAATGGATGAAAATGATATAATGGTAACTGCTGCAGAAGATGTTGTTGAGGTATTCAGTGAATAAATTATAAGGTTGTTTCATCCTTATCAGGGTGACATTATGAAAAACTCAAGTGTAGAGGACGGCTTAATTGTGAACGAGCAGAAGGTATATGAGGAAATATGCTTGATGTCAATAGGGTGATAGGATTTGATGATGCCGTATCTTAAGAGAATGTCCTGGGGAATTGGAAGTAGTGTTGACATGCCTATTTAGTTAAGTCTTACAACTGCACAGGTTCCAAGAGAGAGAGTGGAAAGAAGGTAAAGTTGTTCCACTGCATAAAGGTTGTGATAAGGCTGTGGCTACAAATTATAGGCCAATCTGTATATCTGATGTGGTTAAGATACTGGAGAGATTGGTGAGAACTAGGATACAGAAATGAAATGATTACAGTAGTATTCTCTGTGGTTGTCATCATGGGTATCACACAAGGTATAGGCATGGAGTTAATGGCAATACTGTTAAATTATTTTTTGTTTTATCTGAATTTGTGTTAGTGTATACCTTACTAAAAAAACTGTAACAAGGTGACAGATGTCTTGGACAAGGGAGATGCATATACAGTGGTATACTTAGATTTTGCAAAAGCTTTTGTTAGACTGCCATGCAACGAGCTGTTAAATAAACTGAAAGAAAAGAGATTGGTGACTGGTATCAGAAAGTTGTATGTGGGGATGCAGTATTCCGAAAAGGAGGGTCACTAGTGGTGTGCCGTTGGGGGTCTGTATTGGATGCAAAGTGTACACTTGGTGGGGAAACTTTAAAGGAGGTAGAGGAGATAAGAGATCTGGGAGTGGTGGTGGACAAGGATCTGAAATTCAGGGGCCACATTACACAAGTTGTGAAGTCATCGCATCAGATAATGGTAATGAATGCGAGGACCTCGTCATGCAAAAATAAAGAAGTTACGATTCCATTGTATAAGGCATCATATGGATTATTGTGCACAGATTTGGTCACTGTGTTTTCATGGTGACAAGGTTAGAATGGATTCAGATAAGATTCACAAAGGTGGTCAGTGATTTTTGTAATGTGGAGTATGAAGGCGGATTGAAAGAATGTAAATTGCAACGTCTCGTGAATAGGAGGGAGATATGATTGAGACATTTAAGTTAGTCAGGGATTGTTATCAGGTTGACATGGAAGAAATTTTTCATAAATGGGAGAGGGGAGGTAGAAAAGAGGCTATCCCTGGAAACTATAAGAAGAGTGTGAGTAGAGTGAAGAGCAGGTTCTTTACATGGAGAGTGGTTGGTGAGTGGAAAGCATTGCATCGTTGTGTGTTGTGAATGATACACATTGAAAGTCATGGTTGAATGAACTTTTTGGGCTATAGTGTGTACCTCCCACAATGAGTCACTGACTCCATGGAGGTCAGATGTTAATAATATCCAACACACCAGAGTCTCATTTGTTGTTGGATCTTCTCTAGTGTTTCCACATCACAAGATGACCAAATTTGAGCAGAGTGGTTCATGTGTGGTCTGACCAATGTTTTACACAAAAGCATACAGAGGCTCCTTATCCCTGTATGTCAGTGTACTTGTTATCACAGCAATACGATGTGCAGTCTTCTTAACACTTGCAATGTGCCCTTGGAACTTTAGTCCATTGTCTACCATCACCCTAGTATCCTGAATCACATCCACTTCCTGAAGCACAGCTGCACTAATACAATACATAGCCTGATATCTCTACACCTCAGTGTAGCACCTTGCATTTGTTAATATTAAAACAACCTGCTCATCTGTCCAAGCTAAAAGTCTATTTAAATCTTCCTGTAGAGAATTAACACCTACTCAACTTTGTATCATCAGCAGACATTTGAAAATTCCAGTCAATCCACACGAAATAACATTAACAAATAAATTGAACAGTAGGGACCCAAGAACACAACTTGCTGATATCATGCAGAAAGCCAATCATCAATCCATCTGATTAATCAATTATTCTATCCCATCTTCTGCAGCTTATACAGCAATCCGTGTTGTAGTAATCATCAAATACCTTTTGCAAAGTCGAAGAATATTGCTACATATGAATCTCCCTTATCCAACACATTTGTCATCTTATAAAACATAAGCAGATTGCTAAAACAAGAACTGCTGTTTTGTTTTTAAGTTTACATTGTTACTAGCCTCCTATTAACAGTTTTCTTCCAAATTAATCTGTTATTGGTCAGTCTTACATTTTGGTTTTCCAAGACACTCACCCAGATTAGTCTTCCTCTTGGTGTCATTTTCTTGTCATCCTAGTATTAGACACTTGTTTTGCTAACCTTTCCTCTCCCATAATGGTTAAGACGAGGTATGATAGATACTGTGTGAATGTTGAATAGTTGTTCTTGACATGGTGTTAGGGCAGTGATGGTGAACCTTTTTACCCAGGTGTGTCAAACATCTTTTTTTTTTTTTAATATTGACGTTGTTGATGTGCCACTTGCATACATGCATTATAAACTACATAATCATAGATGGTGACTTATACATATCATATTAGGCTATTTATTTAATAGGACATTGATATAAAATCTATGAATTCATATTATACAATTAATTTAATAAAGTGAAATTACAAACTTACATTACATTTAATGACTTTTCTGTTCCTTCGCCTTAACTGAAAGCGATATTTATCACAGTTTTTTCATCAGAATACCAGTATCTTTCAACATCCAAGGTGTGTCACCTGAAACCCTCGCGTGTGTCAGTGCTGACACGAGTATCATAGGTTCACCATCACTGTGTTAGGGCCTCCCTCGATGAGTCTGTTGACTCCTTGGAGTTGCCCGAAATAATAATAATAATAATAATGTGTAAGTGACTATTCCTTCTTAGATTGGCTCTCCTCATACATTCTTTAATACTAATTATCTGAATTGTTTTTTGTAATTCCTTCATTTTTAATATAATGCCATTGATTTTATTTGTTTATTCTCCTAATTTTTAATGTATTGATATTGATTTCTCTGATTGATTTTATTTTATTTTTTCTAATTTGGCTTTTTTACTGCTTGGTTAGTATATTGCCTAATTTCTCTATTAATCCATATAAATTTGTTCAGCTGGCTCCCCATCATACCAGCTTTGCATATTTTGGTATTTATTTCCATATTTAATTTGTCATCTTCACTAAAAATTGTGCCTAAATATCTGAAATATTTTGTTCTATAGGTTCTCAGTGCAGAACCTGTTGAATTAATATCGAACTCCTGCTTTCACAGATGTAATATTTCTAAATAAATTCAGCACAAGTCTCTTCAGAACTATTTTTGAATAACTACTGTAACAAATTTATTAATAAATCAACAATAAAAAGACAAAAACATCACCTGTAAAGAGCTGAGCTGAATAAACCTGGTATCGAATCCTGAGATAGCCTATATATATATTGATATTACGCATGCGCGCGCACACACACAGCATTACCATGAACTCCATGCCTATACCTTGTATGAATTTATAATTCACACAAGTATCACTTAACTTGGAATATAAGTTAGTAGGAGAAAACATGAGAAATAGGAAATATAGTTGCTATCAAGGAATGACTACCTTCACCAACAACTTGTAATGAAGGGAATGTGAAGATTAAGTATTGTACATTTGACAATAATTTCAAGAGATGAAGATAAATATAAGTGGCTAGGCATGTGGAGCTTTTAGTTGAGAAAGAATTACATAGGAGAGAATTTGTAGATAACTGTGGTGGGTGAAACTAGAAGGGAGAATCTTAATAAAGTATGGCATCACTCAAAGCATTTTAAAAATCACTTCTTCTCCCTACCAGAATTAGAGAAGAATACTGTGAAAGTTGAATGGCATTGGTATCTCTTAACTAGTATTGTAGTACTTTCTGATGTCAACTCTGTTAGTGCTATTACGACACTTCTGTTTTTGTTTCAGGTTATGTTAATCTCTCAGAAAGTCTTATTTTTCTTTTAATAATAAATTTAGTTCTCTTTCCAATATTTATTTATCTCCTCTTTTAAGCTCTGAAATAAATCATAATGTGATATTCAAACTTTTGTAAAACACATTGAAATTTTATCTTTTGTGTAGTTAGGTTAAAAGAAAATGGAAACCCTCAAAAATAACTTCACTTAATGATAATCCATTTTATAGCCTATGTACTGTCATTTATATAACTAAATTCTCTTTCATCTGGCCACATTTTTATTCTCTCCTTGAAATAGGATTCACTTAATTGTTAAGTTCATATTTGCTTACATCACGGACATGAACAACCATTAAGTAAGAGCTGCATAACATTTATATAACTGGATGAACAGATATAGATAATAGAAAATACAAGCTAGAAGGTTGAGAAATGGTAAAAAGTCAAAATCATTATGAAAACAAATAAGGGATATATGTGGAAATACAGTTTGTGCAATTAGGGGAAGTTCCATAATCATATGCCCTCAGTACCGTGGCACACATCGTCAATAATATGGGACAGTCAGATGCAGGAAAAGACGTTGATAGAGTATTGGAATTTTATTATTATTACACCAAGACCTCATGGAGTCGACACAGGCAATCCACAACTGTATACCCAAGAGTCAAGCAAATAAAGTAGGAGGGAATTAATGAACAGTGAACTTAGGCAATTAGCATAGGTAAACAAGTTGTGTGGAGAAGATGAATAGTGATCACATATGAAGAATATAAGGGAAGGAAGCACATTATGAAAGGTTTGCTAGTAAGGCTTAAGGAAATTAGTCAGCAAACTCTTGTTTGCTGTGTATTGGAAGGTAATTCTTTTGCTATGTGATATGCAGGATGAAGAATAATTGTGAAATAGGGCTATTGATGTTTTTTTTTTTTATAATGTGAATCTGATCCATTATGCTGTTAACTTAGACATTAATACTCTGGGTGAGTTTAGATAATTTTAGATAGATTAGATATTCAGTAATTCTGCTTCCAGAGACTAAAGGTTTAAATTTTTTTTTTCGCTAT
Source organism: Typopeltis vanoorti (assembly GCF_054136105.1). Lineage (NCBI taxonomy): Eukaryota > Metazoa > Arthropoda > Arachnida > Uropygi > Thelyphonidae > Typopeltis > Typopeltis vanoorti. The sequence goes on from NC_143561.1 coordinate 69,931,671, forward strand.
GTCAGGCCTCCATTTTCTCACACTGGGCAATGTAACTCATATGCCACCTAAAGATATTCGCAAAAGATCCATGTCCATAGTTGGGATTCAAGCTAAAATCTGTTTACTAGAGAGTAGATATGCTAACTAGGCTGGCATATGGTAACAAAATGAGTGTGGCAGAGAATGGTGGAATTATTTAATAAGAATATTGCTAGTGTATATCATTCTGGTGAATGATGTTATGTATCACTTAGATGGATGCATATACCATGGTGATTAGATGTGAAAGAACCAAAATAAAATATTGACATATCAATTTCCTGATATGTTCAGGTTATTATGATAGTACTGCATGATTAACTACATTATTATTAATTTCCTATCTACAATTTTCTCCAAATTAGTCTATTATTTGTCAGCACTGAAATATTGTCACATCTAACATCTTGTTCTTCTAAGGCACTTCTAACTTCAATCCACCTGGATTTTTTAACTGCTATCTTGGCATCAAACACTTTCTTTGGTTGTCGTTCTTCTCCCATTCTATTTACATGCCCATACCATTAGATTAGTCCTACTCACACATTCTTGAATGCAAACAATATAGGTTCCTTTCTATCTGTTCAGGATCAGGTGTTTTATTTCTAACCCAACTCTGAGATCCATAAATTAAAATTGGTTTGAACACTGTCTTGTATACTGCTACTTTAGTGTTATGGCTAATTTTCTTTTATTCCATATAAATTTATTCAACTAGCACTCCACCTTTGCTTATTCTGTTGTCTATTTCCAGGTTTAACTTGCCACTTCAATCAAAACTGTGCTGAAATAGCTGAAGTTTTTGCTTGTTCAGTAGGCTTCCCATTCAGAATTCAGCTGAAGATTTCTATGTTCATGCCTATTTTCATAGTTTTAGTCTTTTTATTGCTGATTTTCATCCAAATTTGTTACAGCTGTTATTGAATTTAGAGAATCCTGGAGACTTGCACTGGATGTGTTTAGGAGTACAACATTATCTGCACAAAAGAGCGAAGTTTATCTCCAATTCTAATATCAGGTGTGATGCCACTTTATTTTATAATGTAATCCGTATAGATAATGTATTTCCTTGTCTTACACTTGCTTTTACATCAAATCATCTTCCTGTTCCATTTACTCCATTATAACTGTAGTGTTTTGAAGAATTTTCACTGGGCACCTCGTATGCCTTTTCCAGATCTACAAAACTTAAGTACAGCTCCTTGTTATACTCCCATGATTTCTCAACTATTTGTCGTAAAGTGAAAATCTGATCCTGACAACCTCTATTTGGCCTGAATCCAGCTTGTTGTTCTCCCAGTTTCTCTTGCAGAATTTTTCTCAGCCTCCTTTTAAATATGCTTGCATAAATCTTACTTGGAACACTTAATAGAAAAATTCCTCTGTAATTTTCAATTTTAGCTTTCTTCTTCTTTTTTTTTTTTTTTAAATAGATGGATGCTATGAGACCTCTACTCTAATCATCTGAAATTTGATCTACTGACCTTTGAATTATGTGCTGTAGCCATTGTAAAACTTTTATATCTCCATATTTGAGCAACTCTGGTTGAATGTCATCTACTCCAGCTGTCTTTCGGCATTTCAAGTTTTTGATAGCTTTTTCTATCTCAAGTATTGATATGTATTGCTGTTTGCATTTCTCTTGAAAATTTTCTACTACAGTTCTCTCACTGCTTGTTTCATTTGTTCAGAGTGCTTATTCCAGACATCTAAGATATCCTTATCTTTATTATCTTTGATTCCTTTTATAGTACTCTTTCCTCCATTTCTAAACTTTATCAAAAGCCTCCAGAACACTTTGCCACCTTCCTGATATTTAACTTCTATATTCTTATTAAAGTCTTCCCATGACTTTTCTTAAGCTTCTTTCAAACATAGCTTAGCTCTCTTTCATTTTTCTCTGTATTATTTTAGGGCAACCTGGCTTATTTGCTAGGAACTTTCAGTATGCTTTCTTCTTTTCCAGGACTGCTTCTTTAACTTCCTGTATCCACCTTGGCATTCTTATATTTCTATCCTTGCAGGCAACTTCATCACATGTCTCCCTACCTGAATCATTGTCTTAAGAGTTTGCCACCAAGACTCCAAGGTTTTCTTGTTTTTGAATTGTTTCATTTTTTCTTCAATAATTTTGCATAATTGAGTCTACAGTTTACCTGTAAAAGCAGCTCAACTTTAGTTCTTAAATTTTTTTTTTTTATATATAGTGTTCTTTTCAATGTGCCATTCAGTTTTATCCTACTTAAAACTAAGTGATGGTCACTTCCAATTTCAAATCCTGTGTAGACTGTCCTGAACCAATATGAAGATATCACTATCAACAATAACATAGTCAATGAAACTTTTCTTATTTCGTATGTCTTCTCTCCACATGAACCTGTTCATATTTATGTTGGAACATGGTTTTAGTAATGACCACTCTGTATCCTGAAAAGAAATTCACCTGGTTCTTACCATTATTATTAGCCTTCTCTTTATGTTCCCAAAACATTTCTATATGTTTGGTGGGATTCACTTCCTACTCTGATGTTTAGATCTCCAACAAGTATCACTTTTTCTATTTTCTTAATGACAGCTGCCTACTCAAGTGACGTGAAAAACTCCACTTCTTCCTTAGAAGATCCTTCTGTGGAGCCATAGACACAAATAAGTTTCATTCTCCATTTTCATGTTTTGGAGTTTGCCTACATTACTGCTTGAAACTCTTCTAATCAAGAAGACTGTTTTCATGTTTGGTGTTGAATGCTATCCCTACGCCTTTCTTCTTTTCCTTGATTATTATTGCTCGAATATAACATCCTATACTTATTATTTAGTAAATTCTCGCCTGTTTTTCATTTTTTCAGTGATTACAATTATGTCCATGTGGTATTTTTCCAGTTTTTCTGCAAGCTTGATTTCCTCTCCATTAATATTCCTTATATATATCAGTTAAATAAATTTAGTTAGTTAATTATTACCTTTGGATGTGTGTTTACTCTTCTAAATATCAACATAAGTAATAGTTCGTTCACTGGTTAGTTTCTTGATTTTTCCTTCCTTCTGGAAGGAAAAGTCCTGTTACTCCTATATGAGGCTGGCATCTTTCCTTTATCCTCTGTTCTTCCTGTATTTAATAACCTCTTGCTAGCTTCCAAAAACTATGGATCTCATCCATATTTTTCTGATGACTATCATTATTTTATCCATTCTTCTTCATTTGAGAAATCTTATGGTACTGAAACATTACATTCAAACCTCAAAACCCTTCCATGTGCCTTAAACACTGATTCCCCCCCCCCTCCCATTCTTCAGTGGACTAAGGACAACTAGGTTTCATTTATTGCTATCAAAAACAGTCCTGTCTTATACCCCCCCCCCCCCCACTCTGACCACTTCACTCCTTTTTATCCTTAATAATAGTCTCATCTCCAGGCAAAATTGAATTTCTCTACTTTGGATGACTTATATGATTAACCTTTCCTGGCACAAAAATGTGTGAATCCTATCTTAGCCTCTTAAAATTTGGCATCCTTCTCTGCTGAAAAACACTCCTCATCTATACAACTGGTAGTACAAATTTACCTGACCTTAGAATATTGTTCCTCATGTTTGGGGAACATTCCAATCCTCCCCCCCCTCTGAAATTCTTGATGCTGTTTGAGAATAGCACCACATGTTAAATTGGTAGCCCTTCTCACAGAATCTTATAGACTGATTCTAGCCACTCTCTCTCTCTCTCTCAACCGTGTGGAAAAGCTTGTGTTCGTCACACGTGTTGAATTGGATTTTAACGGTATTGATGCGAACACAGATTGATAAGAAAATAACTATTTATTAACTTAAAAGCTAATATTTCACTTGATATAATACCAGCGAAATATTAGCTTTTCAGTTAATAAGTAGTTATTTTCTTATCAATCTGTGTTCGCATCAATACCGTTAAAATCCAATTCAAAACTCTCTCTCAGATATACTGATTCTTCTTTTTGCCTTTTATGTAGGTCCATTGGTGGTGATATTCTGTTGAACTGGCTTCTACCATTCCTGCATTTTTTTCTAGGTGGCTTATGAAAATGTGAGCAGTTGTGGGTTGAAATCATTCATAGTCCAGCTTCAGTTCATCAAACTAACTTCTATTTCATTCTAACTTTTTTTTTTTTTTCTCTTCTGGAACAGCCTTATGTACATAGTATTTCTTAATGAATACAACCTTCAGCTTTTCAAAAAAAAGCAAAAAAAAAAAAAAAATCACTATCATCTAAATCGAATTATCAAATTTTTCATTGTATTTTGATCATGGAGGTTGTACATTCATAGAGAATTCACAACATTGGCGATCCTGTGCGTGTGTGTGTGTGTGTCAGATCTTTCCTGAAATGAATTCCTCTGTTGATCTCAATCTTCTAGTAGCATATAGCACTTTTTTTACTGTTTATGACAAATTGAAATTTCAACTTTTTTAATTATTTGCAACTAATGTGACATTGTTTACAAATTTATACCATTTATTTGATTTTTTGATATTGTCTGAATGTTGTTTACTTCTTACATTTGTAACAGGTAGTGGTATGAACTAAGAATGTGTTCAAAATACACCATTGCAGAGAAATTGTTTATCAGTACTAGAGTTTAAAAATTGATGTTAATATAGCTGTCAGAATGGGCAAGTGTGACATCATTATTTTGCAGAACATTAGTGAAGTGGCAGAGATAATAGTGGAATTGGAGAAATACCATGTTGATGGAAATGGTACTACCAAATGAAATAGAAAAAAAATAATAAAAACCTCTTTAAAATGATTTATTTGGACAATACAGATCTGCGAGAAATGGGAGGGAAGTGGGGGGGATTACTAAATTATCATAGCTATCCCCCCACTGCCCTCCTATTTCTTGCAGATCTGTATTGTCCAAATATTTTTTTTTTGAGAAGCTTAATCTTCATACTAAACATGAAGATTAAGCTTCTCAAATGGGAGATGTTTCGTGGTGAAAAAAATTTAAAATGGTAAATTAGTTCTGTGCGTTCCATTGCTGTTACCATCAATTAAATCATTAAAAATGAAAATGGACATAAATGTGAAAAAAAAGGGGGGAGGGTTATTTTATATATTCTAAGCATTAGAGTAGGAAATTAATCACAAAAATGTGTTATCAGAATTTCTTAGGAAAGAACGGAGCTAATGAAAATGATAGATTCTGGATATTTACACCAGATGGGACTAGTCATTACTAATATCATTGAACCATGATATAACTGATAATTAATTTACGGAATTAACAACGCATATGAAGTATTTTAATTAAAGATAACTTTAATGAATCACTTCTATATTTCGGCAATGTCACATTGCCATCTTCAGGAACATAAAGATATGGTATGTGCACTAAGGAACTAACAAAGCAAATGAGGAAGAAAGTAAGAAACTACTTTTGTTCCTAAAGTCCTAATGGTGCCCTCTTGCGGGCTAATTTGGTAGTCTTGGCAGTTGGGCTGAAGTTCTCATAATGAAAGTCTCCCAAATTTGGGGCAGTTTCATGCACCCAATTTTTGTGATTAAAGTGTCTAGGAAGGGGAGGGTGTTGTTTTCCTCTTTTTCTAAGGTGAACTGGATTCTGGGATGTTGGTTGTTTAAGTGTGTTAGGAAGGAGTGGAGTGTGTCTGAGCCATGTGGCCAAATAGCAAACACATCATCCACATAACGAAGCCAAATAGTGTATACCAGGTAGGTCTAGGGGAAGTGGTTGGTCTTTGGTAGAGCGGATAAGGGATGCCAACTTTTTATATGGTCTGTAACAGGAAGTAAGGTCATATTTATTGAGAATATTAGTTATTTTTTCAGAGGTGCCCTGGATGTAGGGGATAGTGATAGACTTGGTGTAGTCTTTATTGTGGAGGGGGGGGGAGGGGGGTTGTGGTTTATAGGTTTTAGTATTTTTTGGATTTTTTTTGGGGTTATAGCCATTGGCTAAGAAAGTGTTGAGGATGTGGTTTAGTTCCATAGTCAGGGCCTTGTCATCTGAGCAGATTAATTTTGCCCTGTTATATAGTGTTTTTATCACCCCATATTGTTGTGAGGGGGGGGGGGGGATTGCTGGTGAATGTATCTGCCAGTGTGGGTGGGTTTTCTGTAAACAGAGAAAACCAAAGATCCATCAAGCTGGTGGGTGATTAAAGTGTCTAGGAAGGGGAGGGTGTTGTTTTCCTCTTTTTCTAAGGTGAACTGGATTCTGGGATGTTGGTTGTTTAAGTGTGTTAGGAAGGAGTGGAGTGTGTCTGAGCCATGTGGCCAAATAGCAAACACATCATCCACATAACGAAGCCAAATAGTGTATACCAGGTCCCTTGCAGCTGCAAATTGTCCTACTTTGGCCAAACAGGCAGAACAACAAATATCAGGATTTCAGAACACCAAGACTACATCCGTTTTCACCAGTACAGCCGCTCTGGGTTGGCAGACCATGCCTTAGATACCCATCATAAAATTCGTTGGAAGAAAACAAAAATAATCCATCACAGCAAATTTAAATACGAAAGATTATTCAAAGAATCTTCAGCAGCTCTAAAAAACGTTCCTAACCTCAACAAATTTGGGTGCATGAAACTGCCCCAAATTTGGGAGACTTTCATTATGAGAACTTCAGCCCAACTGCCAAGACTACCAAATTAGCCCGCAAGAGGGCACCATTAGGACTTTAGGAACAAAAGTAGTTTCTTACTTTCTTCCTCATTTGCTTTGTTAGTTCCTTAGTGCACATACCATATCTTTATGTTCCTGAAGATGGCAATGTGACATTGCCGAAATATAGAAGTGATTCATTAAAGTTATCTTTAATTAAAATACTTCATATGCGTTGTTAATTCCGTAAATTAATTATCAGTTATGTCTAACCAACGTATAAGTCTTACTACTAGAATTGAACCATGATGTCACTATCATCAGATTCGTCCAGGATACAAAAGTATATTGTGGATTTCAAATAGAAGTGATCATCTAATTTTCAACAAGAAAAACAGTTAGTATCAAACTGAAAAGGAATGAAAAATATGTATGAAAGTTTTTAAAAAGAATCCAAATTGAGAAACATTCAGTGGTGAACCGTATACTGAAAATGCAAAATATTATTGGGGGAATATATTAAGTTTTGTCAATTAAAACAAACTTATTGGCAGAATCTCAAGAAAGCATTGATAGATGGCCAAGAAAGCAAGTGATGAAATTATCTAAAGATAGAAAATTAAGAACTTACTGGGGTATTTGAAAATACTTTGATGAAAAGATATATAAACTTTCCAGAAAGTAAATCATTATGAGTCTGTAGAGATAATAAATATAAAGAAAATGTAGTGTGTTGAGTTATGTATAAGATTTGGGGAGACTACAAAGGAATCCATAAATGAGAACACTTATTTTCAGTTTTTATATCTGGAAAGTTATTGTTATATGATGCTTGTAAGGACTTGTGGGAGGACACTTTGCACTACACAGCCCCCACCATTTATGCTACATAATTCCCCATCTATACACTTGCATGATGCCATCCACTAATAGTATCTGTTTTTCCTCTGCTCATTTTGCCTGTATTCAAGATGGAAAAACAGTTTCTGGTAGAAAAACCCTTCTATCTCCTTATGAGATTAGCTAAGTCACCCTCAGTTGAAAAATCATATGAATATTCTTCATGTTACAATAAGAATAAAACTTGTTTCTTTCTTGAAGGGTATACATCCCATTGTTCTTCCACTTGCACTGCAGAAGTATTTATTTTAGAATTATTTCAGAAAGTGGATAAAATGAAGTAATCATCAAGAAGACAATAGTTCATGATGTTTAGGAAGAATGTAATCACAATTACATTTTTCCTAAACATCATGAACTATTGTCTAGGAAGAATGTAATTATGATGTTTAGGACGAATGTAATCATGAGTACTGAGGTATTAAAAAGCCAGACTTTTCACATTTCAAGCCTAAAATTCAACTAAGAATGTTGAACTGTTCAAATATAAAAATATATTAATGTAGAACACAACATTATCTTGAAAGCAATATATAGTGCTTAAGTTTGCAGTCCGTGTGATGGTACAGTCCCCCCCCCCTCCCTTTTTTTTTTCTTGCAGGAATGCACAGCACCATCTGATCCCCCCCCCCCCCCCCCCATTTTTTTTTTTTTATCCAGAACCGGCATAGGCTGATGAGTCAGGCCTATTGCTGGGTCAATATTTCTGGCTATAATCCATGTGTTCAGAAGACTGGTTTGCCTGCTTGCGGGATGAAAAACCCCAGATAAACTGGCAGAAAAACCCTGCTGTCCACGCCCAAGACCGGCTAACTTGGCTATGGCTGAGGAAGATCCTTAAGTTCCTCATGTCGTTGACAGGAATTGAACCTAGGACACTTATTCCCCGGGCATATGGTTGTGAAGTGCAAAGCCACTAGGCTAACCATGCGGACAAGTTTGCAGTGATAACTCACTTTATTAAGAAAAAGAGTGTTAAATCTGATATCAAAATGAGAAACATTGAGCCAAGTTTTTTCCTCTTCAGATTTTAATCTAACAGCTACTAGTACAACACAGCTAGTATACTAGCTGTGTTGTGCTCTGATGACGATGCTGATTTGAAATTTAGCGAAATATAAGCAGTTAAAAAAACATCTTTTGATAAAATTGTTTGGTGTTGATAATATCATTAAACATAAGAAATGAATCCTCTTCATATTGTTGTTGTCTAAATTCAGTCTACCACATGTATTCAAAAGCCTTAACCAAACTAAATAACTACTGTTGCAAATTTGTTATGAAAATCAATAATAAAAAAGAGGAAAACATTAGCTTAATTTACAGTGGTGAAGCTATAAAACAAACAAAATATCTTGAATTTAATTATTCTCATTTCACATACAAAATTAAGAACATGAATTGTTATTAATTATATATTTCAGTATGCACCATCATTTTGTTTTTGGAATTAGGCAGGAACATACCAATACCTGTGTTTCACCTGAGAACCTATAAAAATTTTATAGGTTCTCTGGGGGGGGGGGGGGGAGAATACAGGTTATATGGAGAACTCATTCACTGAAGTTGGTTAGCCTGTAGTGTGCTGGTACTGTGGATAGGCAAGAAGGAACTAGTTCGCATTTGACTTAAAGAGCTGGGGATTGTAAGGTGAGAGACTGTTCCAGAGAGTACAGTAGCTATGGATTGTATTTCTTCAGAATAAGGAGGGAGACTGTTCCAGAAAGCAACAGCAGAAGAGATAAATGAAGTGTAGGGGAAATTTGTTCATTTGGTTTGGAACTGCGAAGGGCTAACCTTCACAGTACAACTCCAATGCTGATGAAAAGTGAAATCTTCCAGCTGTTTAGGTACAATTTTAGTAAAAATGGCAAATATAGAATTTGCCAATAAATATGGAATATAGAATTCTGTATATCCATACTAAAAAAAAAAATCCGCAAAGCCATTTTAGCCCTAACTTTTGGTGACTGAGGAGGTAGTTCAATCTCCACCGCTAGCCAATCAGAGATGGTTGACCCCAGACTATTGCTAATTGTAAATAGCATGACAAGTGTCTCCATCTTGCACCCCAATCCCAACACTATATTTATTGTCTGAAATAGTGTGGGTTCTACAATTGATTTTATTGAGTTTGCCTGTGCCAAAGATCAACTAACTTGTTTAAGAAAGGCTTAGAAAAAGTTCCTCTAGTCAGCTACAATAATTTTCCATATTAAGTATGGAATTATAAAATGAGAAGAGTTGATATGATGGAGAGAGTTAGTCAAAATACTAAATTAGCAGATAACATGGCATTGTTCAAACCAATTTTAACTTATAGATGTGAATTGGATTAAAAATGAAACAGTGCCACATTACAAAAGTACAACAGTACAAAATTAATCACAATCTAATGTGATTAATTTATGCCTCGAATGAGAATAGAATGCAGGATTCTGTTGATAGACATAGGATTCGTTACGTAATAATTATTATTATTATTACGGGCGACTCCAGGGAGTCCATAGACTTATCGAGAGAGGCCCTAAACATCATGTCCACACAACTATACGACATTCTCACAGTATCTATCATACCTCGCCTTGAACTCACTCACCGTCATAGCACCCACAATAGACTCTGGCAGCTTATTCCACTCATTTACCACTCTAAAAGTGAAGAACCCAGCTCTAACACCCCTGCTAACCACACTCTTGCCCAGCTTCCATAGGTGTCCCCTAGTTCTCCCACCACCAGTCCTAATCTCAAAAATATCCTCTGAATTTATCTTATAGAAACCCTGTAGCAATTTGAATGTCTCAATCATATCTCCCCTTTTCCGCCTATCGACTAATTTCTGCAACCCACAAATCTTCAACCTGTTCTCATATGGTTCATTCCATAGACCTGCTATCATCTTAGTCACTCGCCTCTGGATCCTCTCCACCTCCTCCCCATCAAGAAGGAACCTAGGTGACCAAATCTGGGCACAGTAGTCGAGATGAGGTCTTATCAAGGCTCGGTACAGAAGTACAATAACTTGCTTGTCTCTGCTCGTCAAGGTATTTTTCAACAACCAAGTGAGTTGATGAGCTGATTTAGCTACTTTTGCAATGGTTTCCCTAAACTTCATCTCCCTATCCACCAACACTCCCAAGTCCCTGGCCTCATCAATTTCCTGGAGTACAGTTCCACCAATGTGGTATACTGCTGCTAATCTTTTCACCCCAAAATGCATAACCTTACATTTTGTCACATTAAATTGACATCCATTCTCCTTAGCCCAGAACTCCAATCTATCCAAGTCATCCTGCAAGATTTTGACATCTTCTGCATTCACTATCGCCCTACCCTACTTGGCATCATCAGCGAACAAATGAACTGTTCCTCTTAGATCCTTCCCTGTATCATTAATGAACAGATTAAACAGCAGTGGTCCAAGAACAGAACCCTGCGGTACACCACTAGTCACAGGCCGTCTTTTGGACTCTACTCCTGAATAAACTACTCTTTGATAGCTCTCCATCAACCACCCTCCTATCCATCTCGCCAACCCTATATCCATTCCCATATGTTGTAGTTTACGGATAAGAATTCCATGTGGTATCCTGTCAAATGCCTTTGCCAGGTCCAGTAGTATCACTGTAAACCCATTACCCTTATCCAGTTCAGCTGTCACCTTGTTATAAAACTTGAGCAAGTTACTGAGGCATGATCTACCCTTCACAAAGCCATGCTGTCCCCCGTACAGTATCTCATTTTCATCAATCCATTCCTGTTTTTTTTTTCCCTTGACTACTTTCTCCAAAACCTTGACAACGACTCCTGATATGCTGATCGGTCGGTAATTTGCAATCGTAGTCTTGGATCCTCCTTTATGCAGTGAAACTATTCCCCCCCCCCTCTTTCCACACCTTTAGAGACTCAGATTAAACAACATGGTCAAGTGCATTGATAATTTCTTAGCCGATTCACGCAAGACCTGTGCTGGTATACCATCCAATCCCACAGATGTATTCACATTAAGGTTCTGTAATAGACTCTTCACCTCCATTTCATTCATCACAATTCCCATATAAACTAATGGTTCCTTCATGTTTTCAATGTTACCACCTGGATGATATACTTTTGCAAAGTGCTCGCTCAGTCATAATCAACATGCTTTTGTGAATGTTTGATCATGCTTTAGCAATCTACTTATATTTTATAATAAGATGTGAATGTTGGATAAGGGAGAATCATTGATACAGTCATATTTGAATTCTATAAAGGCATTGGATAGATTACCACATGACATATTACCCTACAAGCTATGGAAGACGGGAATGAATAATAGATTAGGTAGATGGATTTGGAGATCAGCTGTCTGAATAATACTAGCAGGTAACCTGCTAGTATTATTCAGACAGCTGATCTCCAAATATGTTACCTATGTATGTTACCTGCTAGTATTATTCAGACCTGTAGCTGCCACAGGTGTGTTTCTTTTTGGACTCTTGCTGTTTCTTATTTGTTAATGATATTTCATGTGAATTGACTGGGGATTGGGTAGAAAGGCTTTTATGTGTTGGCTGGACAACAGGAAGAACTGTTGACATTCACCTCTGAGAACATAAAAAATACATTCGGTACCATTATTATGGAAAGTCACACAGGATCAAAAGTGGTACACAAAAGTCAGACTATTTTTGGAATCAACTAGCACATTTAAAACATTATTATTATCATCATTACAGACTACTCCGTGGAATCTTAAAACTCATCAAGTGAGGGTGGGGCTAAACATTATGCCAAGCATTATTCAACATTTGAGCAGTATCTATCATACTTTTTGTTGAACTCATCACAGTCATGGCACCCACAACAGACTTTGGCAACAAAAAAACCTAGAAACTTGGGTTTTTAATCCCCACAATTCAAAGTGTATAAAGCTCTCACTATTTCAGGCATATGTATATGTTAGTTTTACAAGATGTGGCACCTTATTTGCTGTAATCTCTCCCCAAAAGCCTTGATTCGTTAATAACTTTGACTCACTCTCAGTAAATGGCTAAAATGTAGAGACTGGCTGTCCAAAGGAGCACTGCCTGTTTTCTTTAAGAATATAAGGTTTCAAAAGGAGTTTTTTTTTTCTTTTTTAATTTTATAATTTTATGATCATCGAGCCTCCATAACTTGGTCAGTAACAGCAATTCCCATTTCTTGGAAATATCTAATTCAAATCCTGTATTTGTCACAATATGCCTGCACAGGGTCTTTTCTTCTAGCTACGTTTCAGTGTTTAATAGAGGTAACAGGATTTTTTTTCCTGAATGCTTGATTTTTTAATCTTTCAAAACAGATCAGTTTTGAGAATATATGTACAATTGACTGACATAGAGAGCATTAATTAGTGAATGCTAGACATTTTAAGGGAGTGTATTGTAGAAATTATTAAGAAATGATTAATGGCCAGCACATATTAAGCATAGATTTATTATTGTGTGGAATTTATGGAGACAAAAAGCACGTGTTAGAGCAGTTACTCTACATATTAGTTTTTATGTGTGGTCTACTGCAAATCTACACATATAAAGATTCACCATTATCCAACACAAAAACTAGGGATCATCAGTGCCCTCAAAGATAGACCCTAACAATTGCTCCAATTAGCAGGTGCTAAAGAAGGAATATGAAATCATTAGTCAGACCTTAATAAAAAAAAAAAAAAAGGCCTACAACAACAAAAAATTTACACGATTCTCAGCAATAATTCCATACCTTACGTTAGGGGAATATCGGAAAAAATAGATAGAACACTACAGAAATACAATATTAAGGCAACTTTCAAACCTCTTGCAAAATTTAAAAGTATACTTAGCTCATCCAGAGATCCCTTTTCTTACCTTGTCCACTCAAGGGTTTACAAAATCAAGTGCAGGGCACATAATTCCAACAAGAAAAGATGAATACAAATGCTACATTAAATTCCTTCACTATGGTAAAATAAGCTGTCAGACCATGCACACCAAACATGTCACAGAATTAACTGGAAAGGCACCAAGTCCCTGCACTGCACCAAAACCTGGTTTGAAAGAAAATTTGAGGGAAGCTTATGGAATGCTGATTCATCACCCTAATACTATATGTTTTTGAATAATGGATTCACACATGTAAGAGAAAACTAAATATAATTTATTACTTCTATATATTTTGTTCAGTGTTTCATGAGTTCAGGGAGAAGACTAGAAAACTGGTAACAACAATTAAATTCTGAATACAAGAACGAGTCATACAGCATGTGTATAATATCACATGTCTCAGTCACAGCTGTCCAGTAGGAAGAAACACTGTTTGAGTTCAGAAACATGGGAATAGATGTATAATTAATTAATTTAAGAATAATAAATAATATAAAAATTATAAACAATTAACAGCAATCATTTCCTGAAACTTAGAAATAGGCATACAGCTGGTCTGATTAAGATTAGGACAGTGACATAGGGCTTCACACAATTCAATAAATGGACAATTAAATTTGAACCTACTGTAGTGTAGCATCTTGTTATGGTTCCAGCGAACTCTGTGTCTAGTGTAATGGCATGAGAAGCAAGGCCTGAACTGAACTTCAGAATCCAAAAATGTTATATCATCTTGATATTCTTTGATTCTAATAGTAGCAGAACAGCCAGTCTGTCCAAAGTAGCAAAGATGACAAGAACAGGGTATGTGACCATTTAATATCAGATTGCAGTCTGGAAGAGGGATGATAATTGTCAAATATTTTCAGTATCAAGATCTCTCTGTATCCATTAAGCAATAGAGTAAGTTTTATTTTATTTAATTCTTCTAATAGAAGAATTAAATAAAAGACTCAGAGAAACAAATTGTTCATGCTCGGTGTGCAAGGCTTTTGATAATACCTATTTTATTTATATCATCCTAATTTCAACAAGAAAAATGAATTAGTAATTCCAAAAATATGGAAGACCCATTTGCAACTCATATAAGATCCAGAATATAATGGCAGAACTCCAACAAAGCAAAACCCTAAGACAACATGTAGTTCTGCTGTTATTTTTTTCTAATCAATCCATATCTTATTATGTATAAAAAGTATTTATTTTGTTTTTATTTCATTTATTTAGTTTTTTTTGTATCATCAGTGGTCAGGCTAGCATAAACAGTTAACAAAGCAATTAGATATAGCTTACTTTTGTATAGTGTCTTGATCATATGTATGTTTTTCTAATGATGACCTCCATATTAGAGGCCGAAATGTTGAGTATTATTTTCCTAATTATAAGTAAAGTAATTGCTCTAAAGTGTTTTTGTCTCCATAAATTCTGCACAGTGAATGCTGACCACCCTGTAACCTTGAAAGAAAGAATAGATTTAAATAATTGCACAAAAAAAAGAGACGAGTAAAACAACATTCAAAATTGTGTCACACGGTATGCATTTACAATTTGGTCACAAAGTAAACAAGAGAATGCACCAGTTGAGTTCAAGAGAAACAGTGCTTATTTGTTGTAATTAGATAGAAAGGTTACATAAATTAATCACAAAAAAAAAATATATATATATCAACAGTTAATCATTATTATTTTCCAGAACTTTGAGATTGGCATGCGATTAGAATGGTTGAGATTCAGCTGCTGAATTTCTCATTTTAAGAAAGCAACGATTGAATTTAAATCTAATTGTGTGCAGTATCTTGGTTCGTTTCCAAAGAACTCTAGCTAGCATCATTAGCATGGGAAGCAAGACTGGGCCAGACTTATCAGATTTGAAGAACTTAATGTATGGCTTAGAGTTCCTGAATTCTAATCTCAGTGAAACGGCCCATTTGTCCAAATTAACAAAGTTGGTAAGAGTAAAGTACTCAATAAACTTGAGGTAAGGGCAAAATGGGTAATTTGAATGTAGAAAGAAAGAGTTTCCAAAATAGTTTGAAATTAGTGCATAGGGAAAACTTGTGAAAACCGATGTTCCTTTCAGATATGGTATGGTGATTCTTTTAGCATCCAATTTTGGTCTGGTTGAAGGATGATATTTACCATTCTCTGATTGGAGGCTTGGTTATCCCATTAGCAGTAATAGGGATGTTTATTTTTTTGGAGTTCCAACAGAAAAGTATTAGTAGAACAGGTGAACTGAGCTCGGTGTACAGGTTATGGTAATGCCCATCTTCTGTGATGGATGATGATGCGGAAGAACAATGGAAATATCTGGGATTTTGATCATGTGAAAAACAATGGATATATCTGGAATTTTTTTTGACTGATTGCTAATTGCGAGCTGATGTTGTTGTTTCATTTCCTTTACTGAATCATTACCTGCATAGCTTGCTCTTTATATCTGTTGTGTAAATGATGGGCAGCTGTTAATCATGTTGTTCTCTTCTGAACAGAATCGAATTTTTGACATTTTAGTGTACTACCCCAAACATGAGATCAGTATTTCAAGGTTGGGTGAATTTGAAATTTGTACAGATCAAGAAGCTAGGCAGATGAAAAGTAGTCTTGGGCAAAAAAAAGTGCGAAGTTTTTTTTGTTTTTTTTTAAAGTCAAGACTACTTTTCATCATGTCTCCTTTATGTCACAGAAGTGATCTAAAAAATTAAACATAGGAACTAAAATTTACACGAAATAGATTTAATAGTTGTAAAATTTTTGCCTATTTATCATAGACATCCTCAGTACATGAAAACGGAACACGCAAAATTACAATTAAAGAATCATTTTCCAAATCACCAATAGCATTAATGGGACAACAACCAGTCAGTAAAATTCCCAATTAAATACAATAATATAATAATCAGGGATTTGAATAAAAATGATGTAATAATATTTCCCATAAAGGAGATAACTGAACGCCATAAGATCTGTTTAAGTAGAGCCAGTGTAGAAAGGTCTCACAACTCTATATAAGCACTCTATGAGGAATCTACTTCTATGTAAAAGCTTAGTTTTCTTCCAAAAAAAACTGTTTGATTGAGATGGCTTGCTCTTCTAGGCCAGGCTGTCCCAGTTCATGGTAAAGGACGTGAGCTTTATGTTCCTCATGATGAATAACTGCAGATCTGCCAGGCTTTCCAAAGTAAGACAAACCACAGGAGCATGGGATCTGGTAGATGCCTGGAAGATTGAGTGGAGAAAGCTTGTCTTTATGTGAAGAAAGGAAGATAGAAATCTTCCTGACAGGATAAAAGGGTACTACAATAATAAGAGGTTTTTAGGATTTTAGCTATATGTTCAGAAATACCTTTAATATAATGGAGTGTAATCCGAGTGATACCTTCAGGAGGTCTTAAGACTGGTTGTCTAAAGCTGTTAAAGGCTTTCTTAATAAAAGATTTGTTAAAGCCATTTTTCATAAAAGCAGATTTGATATAATTTAGTTCTTTCTGTAAAAGGTCTTCAGTAGAACAAATATTGAGCCTGATGTAATAGTTTTAATAGTTCCAATCTTTTGACTAGGATGATGATGAGAATTAGCATGGATATAACCATCGGTATCCGTTACTTTTCTAAAAACAGAAAATTGTAAACTACCATTTGGTTGACAAAGAATTAAAATATCTAAAAAAGCTAGTAATTTTTTTCTTTTAAAGTAACTGAATTCTTGGATGAAGCATATTTATTTTGGAAAGAAATAGTTTTAAATCTGATGATGAACCTTTCCATATTACAAATATATCATCTACATATCTGTACCATACTGTAGATTTAGGAGACAATCTTGACTTTCAAGTTTTGTCAATTGTAAGTAACAAAAAAAGAAAGATAAAACTATGTTTTGAAAGTATTGACTAGGTAGTTATTACCCAATTGATGGATGATGCAAAGATTGTTGTTTGGTACATTTACATTGTAGAAGATTTAGAAACTTGAGATGTTTGAGCAAAGTTTGTTGTATGAGTAGGGAGAGTTGTGTTGTTATTTATTATCAAGAGAGACTGCCAGGGAGTCAGGAACTTATCAAGGAAGCCCACATACTGTATGCACCAGCTATCATACTTATTCTTGAATTCATTCACACTGCTTGCACTCACAACATCCAGTGGCAATCCATTCCAATCGCACACCACCCTATGATCATCGGCAAAGCTTAGAATGGGGTTTAAGGTAAGTGAGAGCAGTTCATTTATTTATGAGAATCTGTGAAAAAGACACTGAGGAAAGGAACACCTGCTTTAGTAGAAAATAAGAGTAATTACATATGGTGAATGACCTGAGAGAAAACTAGCAGTCATAAAGGGAGGAAGGCAGGCACTATTTAGGCAATTTGGTGAGAAGCCCTCAATGTCAAATCCTATCAGATGTCTAAGAAATGTCAAGTGCAACAGCACAGGTTTCACCAAACCTTTTCCATGGCATGTGTCCAGAGGTGGGTAATATAGATGAGAAAATCTGCTGTTGATCTTGATTGATAGAATCTGTATTGGTGGTCACTGATTAGTTGATAGTTCTCAAGGCATTGAAGTTGACTGTTGATCTCTGTTACTTTAATTATTCCTCTCTTCCAAAATCTTAACAGTATAGAGGCATCATTCCATACATTAGAAATCTTTTGCATGAGGATCATGGCCCTACTCAAGAGCTGCAATATCAGGATAGCTTACAAACATATTCAAACTATCCATAGCTTACTTAGATTTCTGAAAGGCAATATTCCTTTCAAATAATCCTAAAAGACAATATGTGCTTCATTTTAATTGTTACTTATTCTAAAAATGAATGCATTGAAGTTTTGTAAGGAGAGTTTGAGCCAAAGTAGATCAGATCAGGGGATTTGAGTTTTTTGTATTCTCTGATGTAAGATGTCAGTTCGGACGAATGCACCACCTTTGTTACAGAAGGAATTGTGTAAGGTATAGTAGTTGGGGTAGTTCTGAAAGTTTTTGCTTGGTTATGATGTATATTATATTTCACATGAATTTACATTCTAATTTTTAATCTTTTAACCAAGTAATAGCAGAAGCGTGAAGTGATTTCATTACTAGTTTGCTATCCAGCCTCTGTATACAGGAAGACCAGTTCTGAAGTTACTTATTGGAGTTGCCAGACTTGTGCTACTTAAGACATGAGCTCTAGCCAGAACCCAGTATACTGTACTTGGTTCTGCTCAGACCATGCAGTAACCTTAAGACCATAGTAATCCTATGTCAGTGAGTTTTATTTTTTCATAAGTGAACTCTTGGTTTTTGCGTAATTGTAATTATTGAAAAAGAAAGCCTAAAAGGCTTGATGAAGTAAATTAAAAGAAGTAGGAGATATTTTAAATTTATCCTTAGTTCATAGCTGAACATGTAGAAACTTGGCAAGTTTTAAAAATTAGGCCAGAGAGCTTATGAGAATACAAACTTTAGCATTGGAGTTGCCTTAGACTTTTACTACTTAAAACTGAAATGCTGAGGTTTATATTCTCATTAATCACAAAAATAGTATATACTTTAATGAATAAAGTAGGTCCTACAGTTTCACTGATACCTTAAATTGTCATATTTGGGGACATTATATAAGAAACTATTAGCTTGATGTAATGCAAAAATTATAATAAGATAAAAGTTCTGATTATAAACAGATTGGCTGTTTTTGTGAAGTTTGGCATGTCACAAAGTTTTTTCATGGGCGATGAGTTAGGAATATAGTATAGAATGAAGTAGATTGAAAAGACTGCTTTGTGTGTGTGAGTGTGAGTGAGTGAGTGAGTGACTGTTATGATGTGCATTTGATAATCAGTGCAGTTGTGTGGAGAAAAAACAAACATGATATATTTTTGAACAACATATATTTCCTTAGAGGACTTGAGTTCTTTGGAGAAAAATTATGCATGAAAGACTGTTCTAAAGACCAAAAGTAAATGTAATGAAAGATGAAGACTAGAAATTGGTTTGGTGGTTCTGAATATGGATAGTGAATGAATATTGATAAGCAGTTGCATGTGTGTTGTTAGAGAAGCTTAGAGGAAAGTGGAAGAATGATAGTTGCCAGTTTGGTGGAGCCATATCCATGAAAAACACTTATCAAAGGCATAAGGTAGAAAAAGAACATACACGAGAAAGAGAGGATTACCAGTTAACTAGATTGTATTAAGATTTTTTCGGCGCTACTCCAAATGTGATGGTAGGGTAGTATTTTAAGGCAAGGAGAAATTGAGATTTATACAGTATTGGAAGTTGTATAAGTGAAAAGTAGTCTGGAAAATGTCACTAATTTTTTAGAGATGAAGAGACCATGGATATCATGTGCTTATATGAGAAAAAGCTTGAGATGTATAAGTTAGCTCAAGAAGAAAGAACAGATTTTGTTTTGAGATCCAATTATAATAGGTGAAATTATAATAATAGGGGAGGTGAAACTGTGGCAGCATTGATAATAACACACTTGTTTTCATCTCACTGGAATATAACTAGGAAATCATTGTTTATGGTATATATGGCCTTCTCTTGCAGAAGAGCATGATCACTGATTAATTGGTGGTCCTCCAATCCAAGTGGTGAAGAAGTAGGTTGCTGATGAATTTTTGCTATAGAAGCCTGTATACCTCTTGAGGGTACATATCAAGAAATTATTATTTATATGAGTATTCCATGGAGTAAAGAGACTCATTGCAGGAGATCCACACTATCCATTAACACAATACTTATCATACATCTCCTAAACTGATGAATGTTTGGATACTCACAACCACCTCTGTCAATCCATTCCACTCATTCACTACTCAAGTAAAGAACCTAGTCTGCACACCCTTACTAACGACTCTCTTAAACAACTTCCAAGGGTGATCCTTTGTTTTCCCCTTACTCCCAATGTACGGAAAAATTTCTTGTGTGTCAATCTTATAGAATTCCTTTAGTAACATATATCCCCTCTTCACCACCTGTCAGCTAAACTCTGCAACCCACATATCTTCAATCTGTCCTAATAGGGAACATTTCATAGACCTGTCACTCATCTTTGAATCCTCTCCACAGCTTCCCAGTCCTCTAGAAATTGTTTTTTATTATTACTACCCCAAGACCTCATGGAGTCAGACTCATCTGGGAGGTCCTTTTATCACACACACATCTCATCATACCGTGTCTTAAACACACTCAAACTCCTTGCAGACACCACACTCTCAGGTAAGGCATTCCAATCATTCAAAACTCTGCACGTAAAAACCCTGATTCTCACATCCTCTTTATACAGTTTCCAGGGATGACCTCTGGTTCTCCCCTGATCTCCCACTATTCTCTGTAGAACTTCTCCACCATTGATCCTATAACAACCCCTTACCAACTTATAGGTCTCTATCATATCTCCCCTCTTCCTCTTGTTCACCAGACTCTGCAAATTACATCTTCTCAATCTTTCCTCATACTCGACATTCCAGAGGTCAGAAACTACCTTAGTCAATCACCTTTGGACCCTTTCCAACATCTCTTCATCCTTCTGAAAACCTGGTGACAAATCTGGACACAATAGTCCATGTGTGGCCTAACAAAGCCTTATACAACGGAACAAGAATCTCCCTACTTCTACACGTCAGTGTCCTCCGCATCATTCCCAGAAATCTTGGTGTTGTCTTCACAATTTTGGCGATGTGTCTCCTACATTTTAGTTCCTTATCCACTATCACCCCCAGATCTCTTATTTCCTCTACCTCCAACATTCTCACCAAGCATAAATTCTGCATCCTTTCTTTGTTTTCCAAATTTTAAAACCTTACATTTTGCAACATTGAACTCGCATCCCCATTTCTGTGCCCAATCACTCAATTTATTCAAGTCTTCTTGCAAGTCCACAACATCTTCACTACTCTTTATGGTTCGTCCCAACTTTGCATCATCTGCAAACAACTGAATATCTCCATCCAAATCTTCGCCAATATCATTAATATACAACTTAAACAGTAATGGCCCTAAAACAGACCCCTGAGGCACTCCATTAGTGACTTTCCTTTTCCTGGATATCGCATCCCCATACACAACTTGTTGATACCTATCAGATAGCCAGTCTCCAATCCAATGCACTAATCTAATATCCAACCCCATCTGCTCTAGTTTGACTGTCAACTTATCATGAGGTACGGTACTCTATCAAAAGCCTTTGCGAAATCCAAGTATATTACTGTGTATCCTTCTCCTCTATCCAAGGAAGCAGTCACTTTATTCTAATAAGTAAGTAGATTACTAAAACATGACCTCCCTTTAGCAAATCCATGCTGTCCATCGAAGATAATACCATTGTAGTCAACCCAATTCTGGATCCTAGTTCTCACAAGCTTCCCCAAGAACTTAACCACAACACCTGACACACACAGATAGGCCTATAGTTTGATGCTTGAGTTCTATAACCTCCCTTATGAAGCGGCACAATCTTGCCCTCCTTCCACTCCTTAGGAACTTGACCAAGTGCAAGACTTCTATTAAAAAAAAATGTCAAGGCAGGTGTCAACTCCCTGGCACATTCCTTCAGAATACGTGGTGATATATTATCAAGTCCCACAGCCTTATTTACATCTAGTTTACTCAACTCCCCAAACACCCTTTCTCACTTACAGTCAGTCTCTCCTCCCCATCATCAACTGCTCTCAATCTCTCCATGAAGTCACATTCAGAAGATTGAAAGATCTTTATAAACTGCTCATTAAGTATCTCCACCACACATTCTGCAACAGCTGTCTTTATACCATTTTCTCCAATCAATGTCATCTTTCCATAATCATTCTTTCTTTTGCTGGTTACATATCGAAAGAACTCCCTAGGATTCTTTTTGGCTTCATTTGCTAACTGCTGTTCATACCTCTCTTTAGCTAGTCTCACCAACCAAGTCACCCTTCTTGCCTGGTCTTTGTAGACCTCATGAAATTGATTATTTCCACTTCTCTTATGCTCCTCCACAATGCCCTTTTTCTCTGTATTGCATGTTTAATCTCTTTATTCATCCATCTCACCCTTGGAATACATTTAGACATTGCATCTACCAGATCGTTTTTGAAAATTCCCCAAGCTGCATTGATCTCTCTTCCAGCTAACTCCTCATTCCACGCTACACCCGCAAGCTGTCTCCTGAGCTCTTCATAAATCCCCCCCCTTGTAGTTCCACATATACCCTTTTCTCACAGGGGTCCTCGCACTGCTGGCAACCACCCAGGTAATCACCTCATGGTCACTCTCACCAATTGGTGGATGATTTGACACCTCATTTATAATTACATACTCTGATGAGATGACCAAATCCAAGACCCTTAATCCTCATGTGCACTCTGTTACATACTATCTGAGGTAGTTATCCCTCAAAAACTCAAGAAACTCATTTTATTTACTTCCACTTGCTATCTCTTCATTCCAATCTATATTGCCATAATTAAAATCACTCATAATGATCACCCTTTTCTTATTTGCTTGGCTAATTTGACTATACATTTCACTATCACCACCATCCACATTACCTGGTCTATAACAACATCCCACCAAGTATTTGATTCAATTCACCTCTATCTCACACCATACTGCCTCAAAACCACTGGCACTATTTCCGTCTTACATCTCTACTTTGTATAGACATAACTCTTTCTCTATCATCAATTGCACCCCCCCTCCCTTTTTACCCCTTCTATCCTCACAAAACACATCATACCCTTCCATCTCTATTCCTGTCAGGATGTCATCCTCTTCCAACCATGTCTCACTTATTCCGACAATCTTTGGGTGAACCGATGAGCAAGTGACCAAACCTGTGCACAATAGTCAGCATGTGGCCAAAACAAAGAGGGATAATAACCTTCCCATCTTTACTTGTCAGTGTGTTCTTCAGCATCCAAGTAATCCTCTGAGCTATTTTGCTATCTCTTGCAGTATGCCCTCTGAATTTCAAATCTGTATCCACCATCACCCCCAGATCTCTAGCCTCATCAATTTCCTGTAAACTAGTATCATCAATATGATATCTTTTCATCATGAAGTGCATTATTTTACATTTTACAATATTCAATTGATAACCATTGTCCTTTACCCACACTGCCAATTTATTTAACTCATCCTTTAAGATATCTACATCACCTTTATCAACTATTTCCCTCCCTAGTTTTCCATCATCTGCTAACAACTGAATATCCCCCCACCCTTTCAAATCTTCCACTATATCATTAATGTACAAATTAAGAATATTTGTCCTAGTACAGAGCCCTGGGGCACTCCACTAGTCACTCATTTGCCTTGATTCCACTCTACCATACACTATCTATGTCACCAACCTCATATCCATTTCCATTTGCTCCAAGTGATGTAATAATTTTTTGTGTAGTTCTTTCAAATGCCTTTTGCAAATTCAGCAGTATCAGAGTGTAGCTGTTTCCTTTATCCAATTCTGTTGTCACCTTATTCTAAAATGTGAATAAATTACTGAAGCAGAACCTCCCTTTTACAAAGCCATTCTGCCCCATATAGAGTATCATATTTCTATCCCCCCCCATTCCTAAATTTTACCTTTAAGCCCCCCCCGAGATTCTAATTGGTCTGTAATTTGCTAGTTCTGTCTTGGAGCCACCTTTATGTAATTGAACTATCTTACCCTCTTTCCACTCCCTTGGAACCTTGCCAGAACTGAGACTTAGAACTTCATCAGAGGCACTGCCAGTTCACTTGTACATTCTCATATCACACAAGCTGACATACCGTCGAGGCCCGCTGCTGATTTAGATTGATATTTTTCAATATACTGAGTACCTGCACTTCTTCTACCTCAATTTTCAGTCTCTGCCATGTCAGTAACTTCAAAGTCACCACCAGGATGATGTACCCTTGCAAAGCGATCACTTAGTAACTGAACTATTTCTTCTACTTCTGTCACTTTCCTATCATCAGCTCTGAGGAAAATTATCTTTCCATCTTTTACTAGCTACTTAGCAAAAAAAAACAACAAAAAAACTGAATTTACTGTGGCTCTCTTTATGTTCACTGGGCATCTACAGATGCTGTATTCCAATGCTCGATGATGTGCCACACCAGGCCTCGCCATGTAGTCCTGTTGTTTGCTTTTCTGGTAGCCTCAACTCTCTAAAGATCAGTCACTCCACACACACCATCCATCCATCTCATTGATGATCTACCCCTGCCACTTTTTCCAGGAACTTTACCTTCTATTACTGTTCTGAGAAGTCCCCATTCCATCCTTTGTATGTGTCCAAAATATTTAAACTTTCTTCTGTCAGTATCCTTAAGGAGCCTTAAAGTTCTTCTGATCTTTTCGAACACCCATTAATTTGTATGCCTTTCAATATATGATATCTTCAACAACCACAACCTTCTGTAACACCACATCTCAAAAGCAGATATCCGTTTCTTATCTGACTTCTTTAGATTCCAAGTCTGACATCCAGAAGTCACTGTTGGAAAAAACAACTGCATCGAAAATCCTCAACTTTGTTCCCATGGAGATAGATCCATCCTTCCAGATTTTAGACAGATCTCTGACAGTTGTTTTAGCCATTTCTAACCTTTTTCCGACGTCTTCTGAACAGCAATTTTTCACATTAATAATGGATCCCAGGTACTCAGACTAGCTGACTTCCTCAATTCTTTCTCCATTAAGATACACTTGTTTCTCGAGAGCTTCTGTTTGTATTTCCTTTGAGAACCATAATCTTTGTCTTGCTAGGATTGAGTTGAAGTCCTCTGTTATTACTGAGCTTGTTAACTTTGTCAAGAATTAGTCCTAGTTCTTCCATGTCATTATAATTAGTCCTAGTTCTTCCATGTCATTATAAAAGAGTACTGTATCATCAGCATACTCAGATTACTGATCAATCTACCGCCTATCCTAATTCCTGTCCTGAGCTCATCCAATGCTTCACACATGATGTCCTCCGCATATATACTAAATAAGTGAGGAGAAAGTAAACATCCTTGCCTAACTCCTTTTCCAACTTTAAGCCAGTCAGTGAATCCAACACCTGTTCTTACCATGGCTTCTTGCTCCTTATACAAGTTGGCTATCAACCTGATAATGTGTTGAGAAAAACCCATTCTTTTCATTACTTCCCACAGTTTTGCATGCTCAACACAGTCAAAAGCTTTAGAGTAGTCTAAGAAACACATTACCAGAGGGAGTCTGAATTCTTTATATTTTTCTATGATCTGTCTAAGGCAAAGATCTGATCTCTGGTGCCCTTACCTTTCCTAAAACCTGCTTGTTCCACAGGCATCTCTGCCTCAACTTTGGCCAGTCCTATTTAGCATGAACTTCAATAAAATTTTGCTTGCATGAGATATTAAACTATCATCATCATCATCAAATTCCTGCTATGTACCCTCAAGGGGTGTACAGGATATGACAGTACTACATGAAAAAATTACATCATTACTAACTTCCTATCTACGATTTTCCTCCAACTCGGTCTGTTACTTGTCAACACTCCAACATTATCAGATCTTATATTTCTATCGTCTAAGGCACTTTGTACCATATCAATCCACCTATATCTTGGTCTTCCTCTGGGTCGTTTTCCTGCCAACCTGGCAGACAACACTTGTTTTGCTAATCTTTCCTCTCCCATTCTATTTAAGTTACCATACCACCTGAGATTAGCTCTGCTAATGCATTCCTGGATGCTGACAATGTCAAGTTCTTTCCTAATATCCTCATTTTTAATATGATATTGCCATTGATGCCATCTGTTCACGGATCTAATCTTTCTCAGGACTCTCATATCTGCGGTCTCTAGTCTTTGGTCAAGTGTTTTACTTCTGACCCAGCTCTCATATCCATAAGTTAAAACTGGTTTGAACACTGTCTTGTATACAGCTAATTTAGTGTTCCGACTAATTTCTCTCTTATTCCATATGAATTTATTCAATTGACTTCCCACCATACCAGCTTTGCTGATTCTGTTGTCTATTTCTATATTTAATTTACCATCTTCAGCAAAAATTGTGCCTAAGTAGCTGAAATGTTTTACTTGTTCCACAGGTTCTCCATTCACAACACAGTTGACATTTTCAATGATTCTGCCCATTTTCATTCTGTTTGTCTTTCTATTGCTGACCTTCATACCATATCTATTACAACAGTTATTCAATTTAGTCAGAGAATCTTGCAGACTTGTAGCGGATTTATTTAGAAGTATAACATCATCCGCATAAAGCAAAGAGCTGACATTAACATCTCCAATTTTGATATCAGGTTTAATACCACTTTCCTTCATAATGCGATCCGTATAGATAATGAATAACAGAGGGGATAATGTACATCCTTGTCTCACACCAGATTTAACATTAAATCATCTTCCTGTACTTCCTTCAATTCTAACTGCTGACTTACAACTCAAATATAATGAATGGGGCATTATATATATCAAGCAATATAATGCCCCATTCACACCAATTAACTGCAGCGTATTGAATAGCTTCTCTCTTGGCACCTTGTCATATACCTTTTCCAAATCGACAAAACTTAAATACAGATCTTTGTTATATTCCCATGATTTCTCGACTATTTGTCGTAAAGTGAAGATCTGATCCTGACAGCCTCTATTTGGCCTGAATCCAGCTTGTTCTTCACCAAGCTTTTCTTCTACAATTCTTCTCAACCGTTTCTCAAGTGTACTTGCATAGATCTTGCCAGGAACACTCAGCAGGGAAATACCTCTGTAATTCTCACATTCAGTTTTATTTCCCTTTTTATATATGGGTACTATGAGAGCTCTACTCCAATCATCTGGAATTCGTCCCTCTGTCCAGGCTTTCTGAACTATGCAGTGCAGCCACTGTAAGACTCTTATACCACCATACTTCAGCATTTCTGGTCGAATATCATCTACTACTGCTGCCTTTCCACATTTCAAGCCTTTGATGGCTTTTTCTACTTCAAGTATGGATATGTATTCCTGACTGCATGCCTGGTCAGTGTTTTTTTATCACTGTGCTGTCATCACTGCTTGTTTCATTTAGCAGTTTTTCAAAGTAATTACTCCATACTTCAAGGATATCTTTTTCTCCTGTTTTCATTTCACCTTTATCATCTCTAATTCCTTTTACAGCACTCTTTCCTCCATTCCTAAGCTTCTTCAACAACCTCCAGAATATTTTGCCACCTTCTTGATATTTATTTTCTATATTCTTGCCAAAGTCCTCCCATGACTTTTGTTTAGCTAGTTTTACACACTGTTTTAGCTTTCTTACATTTGTCTCTGTATTCTGTAAGAGTAAAAGCTGACTTATTTGCCAGGAAGTTTTGATATGCTTTCTTCTTTTCCTTCACTGCCTCTTTTAACTTCCTGTGTCCACCAGGGAGTTCTGATTTTTTTTATCCTTGCACACAACCTCACCACATGCCTCTCTGGCAGAATCAATCAATGTTTCCTTCAGAGTTTGCCACTGAATCTCCAAGGTTTGATTCCTGTTCTCAAACTCTTTCATTTTCTTTTCAATAATCTTTCTGTATTTTAGTCTACAGTTCACATCTGAGAGCTGCTCAATTTTTATTCGCTTTAAAACTTTCTTACATGTTATTCTTTTCAATATGAAATTCAATTTTATCCTGCTCAAGACTAAATAGTGATCACTTCCAATTTCAGATCCTCTGTACACTCTGGTGTCCTGCACCAGGGAGAAGACATCACTATGAACAATAACATAGTCAATGAGACTTTTCTTATTCCTAGCCTCTTCTCTCCATGTGAATTTGTGCACATTTTTATGTTGGAACATGGTGTTAGTAATAACCAGTCCATGTCCTGAGCATGAATCCAACAGGTATTTGCCATTATTATTAGCTTTGCTCTTTTCTCCAAATTTTCCCAAAATATTTTTGTATATCTCACAATCATTTCCTACTCTGCTATTTAGATCCCCAACAAGGACCAACTTTTCCTTTTTCATTGTGTCAGTTGCTTTTTCTAAAGCCTCATAAAATTCTTCCACTTTTACCTTAGTAGAACCTTCTGTGGGACCATAGGCACAAATAAGTCTCATTGTCCAGTTCCCCATTCTCATATTTGCCCACATTACTCTACTTGAGACTGACTGCCATTCAAGAAGATTAGCCTCGTATTTTGTGTTGCATACTATGGGTACTCCTTCTTTTCCTTGATTGTCATTGCCTGGATATTAAACTAATAGTTCTATGATTCTTGCACGCCTTCATTATCACCTTTCTTATGTCGTGGTATGAAAACTGACTTCTTCCAGTCTCTAGGCCATGATCCTGTTTCCCATATCCTTGTAATCAATCTATGAAACACTCTTATCCCTCCTTCCCATGTGGCCTTAATTACTCTTCTGGGATTTCATCTGCACCTGGGACCTTGTTGCTGTTAAGCTGCTTAACTGCTCTTTAAACTTCATGCCTAAGTGGAGGAGTTTCCAAATCAAAGCTATGGCTACCGTGACTTGTTTAGCTAATTTTCTTTCAAAATCTGATTGTCTTCCTTACCATACTTGTTACCCTTCTTTCTTCTACTTTATCTTGCTCATGAGCATACTGATCACTTTTTTTTTTGTTTATATTCTTTTCACAATGCTTTTCCCCCCCTCAGTTCTTACTTTTATTGCTGCTCATCCGCTTAATCCCTGCTTTTATCCTTTTCATCCTGGGTATGCCATCTGATACTGCCTTATTCAAACAATCCTTGACTCCTTCCCATCTGCTAATAACATTCATTTCATGTAGCTTCTTATGCCATGGTTCTGCTCCAAGTTGACTCTTAAGTTTGTCATAATCACCATCTTTGTAGTTTTGCATGAACCCTCTCTTTACTGAAAATTCCATAGGTTGACCTCCCAGGACAAAACTGCAATATCATTTTTCCCAATTGGAGGTACTGTTGTTACTATAGTTATAGATGAATCTTCTAATGCTATTACGAGATCCAACACACTCAAACCTCTGATCCTCTCCATGACTTGCTGTTTCAGATAATTATCCTTAAGTAACTATATAAATTCCATTTCCATTTTGCCATGTGCCCTTCTTTCCTTCCTTCCAATGTATATCACCATAGTTTGTCACCTATTATGTGAAAATAACTTTCAGCCTAAGAAGAAGAAGAAGAAGAAATCTTGTAGCTTATCCCATTAGGCCATTATATCTAGTGGCTAATTAAATGAAATTTGATTTTGGTTAAATTCTGAGTTAAGAGGAGATAAGTGACATCCAGTGTATTTAAGAGAACTGGTTAAGAAGAGATCAAGGCATTGGGAGGATAAGTAGATTGATTGAGTATATGAACAATTTGTGATGATATATCATCTTCAAATCCTTATGGTACTAGTGTAGTACACATTAAAGATGACAAGTAATTTGCTAACATTGAATTAAATCTTAGCGCAATAAATCCTGTTTATGGAAAGGTTTGTCGATTTTGCAATAGGACAGTGCTTAGCAGAAAAATCCTGCTATCTTGATCTAAGACTGGCCAATAAACTTTTCATCAGAGATGAGATGAGATGTGAACTGAGATCTTCTCATGCAAATAACATGTGGTGAAGCTGTTCAGCCTGTGTGCAACTTATTGATTAAATATTTTGTTGGTATGTGTACATGTTATTAGCAGAGTTACTATCATGCTATAATAGTACAGATTTAGAAGTAGGTTTTTCCTCATGCAGAATACTTTGCTCTTAAAATCAAGTAAGACTTTATCTGATATCAGAACACAATTACTGTATTCCCACCCAGACACCATGCATTTCTTGCATAATGTTATGTCTTTAGAAATTTATAACTTTTTTGTATTTGAGTTTAAAAGGTATAAATTTATATTTCATTTTAAATTTGATATTTATTAAGCTTTACACTTAAAATTCAGATTTTATAACAATACAAAACCAAAGTGAAGATTCTTTGACATTTTTTATAAAGTAAACTAGTGATAAGTTCGGTTGCTTATGTAAAATTCATTTATACAGAAGTTTATTGAGAGAGAGAAAATTTTATACATAAGAGGCCTTACAACCTATAATATTGTGCGAACATGGGATTAGAGAGAAGAAAGGAATCTGTTAATGTGTTTCTTGAAAATTTGAAGATGATTCATTGGGGGAAAGACTATTCAAAAGGGCAGAGATACATGGAATGAAGGAATAAGATGGGAACTTGGTTCATTGAGTTTGGAGCTGAAAACCATATTCTTGACCAGCAACTGCCCTTGTTCGTTTACTATTAAAGGAAAGTGGAAGAATGGCAGTGGCCAGCTCAGTGGAGCAGCATCCATAGAAAAGACATAAGGTGCAAGAGCATCTAGGGGAAAGCTGTCAGAGAGAGAGAGAGAGATAGGGATATTATTTATTAAGCAACATCTTTATCTGGATACATTGCAGCATTCTGATGGAGGTTTTGAATATGCCACTCCACATGTGAAAACCTGTTCTAAGGTTGATGGATTTTGGATTAAAAAGTGTTAGTTCAGTAGAAGAGAAGTAGTGTTTAGAATGAAAAAGAATTCCAAATGCCTTGGAAGACAAAGAGATTATGAATGCAACATGCCTATATGGGAACATGCCAGTGGCAAGTCAGCTCAAGAAGTGAAAACTTATCTCAACTGGTGAGCAAAGCAAACAAGAACCAGAGAAGCTGACTGTCCACTCACAAAGGGCAGGAAAGAGACCATAAGTTGGCAGCTTGATATGTAAGCCATGATGCCAGACTTGATCATATGCCTTGGAAATATCAAGAGCAACCAAACAAGTTTCTCTATCATTGTATGGCATTGACTGTCTGCACAAAGGTGGGTAAAGATTAGCAAGGAAGTATAGTCCGACCACATAAACAAGAGCTGTCGTTGGCAGACTGCCAAGAATAGTCAATTCATATTGAAGGGGAGAAAGAAATAAGGCGATGAACGAATTGGTCAACAACATGCGAAATCACATTTATACGTAAAAGTTTCCAACTATTATACAAGCAAAATAGTTACCACTTTAAAAACTATAATGATCATAAAAGGGAAGTTAATTTTCTGACGTGTAATAATAATCTTCATCCCACAATATGGATTGATTACCCTATTATCGGAATGGACTCTCCTTCTGTTGATATGCACAGAAGTGTCAAAGGGTCTCGTATCTGTGGGCATACTATATACTGTAGAATGAATGAGGACTGTAAAATCCATATTAGTGGCTGCTAATTAACTTACATCTCCAGGTAGCGAAGAAGTAGGTGAGTTCCTCCATCACTTTTGAGAGCCTAGAGGTGAGGGCAATGGGATTGGTAGTTTGATGGCTGACTTTTATTCCATTTTTAGGAATATCTTGGATAGATGCCAGGTGATTATGACTTATAAAGGTGACAGACCAGTATTTTTCTGATGTTCTTCAGGTGAAAGATCAGAGAATAGGCATACTGTGGGTGGTTTGTGGAATAGTAGATTTAGCTTGGTCATCTAAGTAAGTAATCTCTCTCTCTGTATCTTTGGAAAATATTAGGAATAGGAACTGGAATGTTAGTGGTCGCTTGCAGCCAGAAAAATTAGATATATTTCAGGAAATTTTACGCAGGGAAAGGTGCCAGGAGCTAGAGGAAGAGGTAGGCCCATGGGAGATGGCTGGATCAAATTCCTTCTCTAAATAGTCTAAGATTGGAGAATATACTTAGAATGTCAGAAGACTGAGACAAATGAATACTAATATGTTGGATCACAGCTCCTTAGCCATGGGAAGATTGAATAAAGATTTTTTCCATGCTTGTTGAAGAATGCATATAAAGTGCTACATATATAGTACTACCATACATATGCTTTTTATTAATAAGAATATTTTTTTGACATCGATAATAGTAATGTCATTTAAACTGGCATTTTTCATTGATTTTTGCTAAAAAAAAAAATAAATAAAATGAAATGTTTTGCTTGTAACAGATAAAATAAAATTAATTTTATTAATAAAAAAAATTCAAATTATTTAATATGTTTGTTTCTGTGATTTCATTATTGAAAAATCTGAAACAATATCTTTAAATAAGCTTTTTTACGCATGCCATTTTATTTGTGTTACTTTTAAAGTCAAATTACTTTTATAAATATCAGCTTTGGGTAAAATAGATAAATTAGTCTCTGATAACTTCTTATTCTCTCTCTTTGTACCTGCTTGCAAAACTTGACTTCATTTTTAATCTTAAGTAGATGTTGTTTCAGATAACTAAAAAAAAATGTAAAAAACAATTTAAAAATTTTTGTTTTTACAAAAAAATTTCGTAGTTGTAAAGGATGCTGGTTGATGCTCAGTGATGCATTATTATATTGGGTTTGTATGTCCAGAGTAGTGCCGATTGCTGGTTTGGATGTCAGAATACAGATAACAGACCTGAATGTTGGTGAAGTCTGGATGGAATTTTTTTATATTTTTTTTTACAAGGTTTGTTTTGTTGAAATGTTCATATGACCTGAACTGTTAAATGCTCACTGGTGTGACATGTTTTTTTTTCATAGTAAAGTGTAGCAGAATGATGAGGATTTGAAAATATGATTTATTGATAACAGTGCTGTATTTCTTATGAAAGTTCTTTCCTCCCACTTCAAAAAAAAAATCTAAGTATGTTCTATATGAATCTATTATGAAAATGCTATTTAAAATAATTAAAAAAATAAAAATCACTTATATGGAAAATCTTTTTTTTTTAAAGACATTTATGACAAATTTGGTTTGATGATTTCTTATCGAAAATTGTTAATATAGCAAAAAAAAGTAAATTTGATACCTTTCTTGCTAAATTTTTATTCATTTTATTTCAGATTTTATGGGTAAACTGTGGGACTTAGAAGAATTAATTGGTTCTGGAAGTCTTGGAACTACTGATTTGCCTCTTCAGCATTCACTTGCATCTCAGCTTTCTTCACAGGACACTTCTGGTTTACAGAATGGTGTCGTTGATCCTTCAATTATTCAGAATGATGCGGGAAGTGGAAATCTGACAGCTCAAAGGCACCAACAGCTATCACAGCTTCTTCAGAACAAACCAACATCACATCTTGGAACTTCATCAAAGCCAACAAATCATAGTGGTATTTCTCCTTCACAAGGCATTCCCAGCCCCTCAGTTTCATTATCTAATTTAAACAGTGTTAGTAGTCCTCATTCAAATAATTTATCTCCATCTAGCATTGCCGCTAATAAACCTGGAACTGGCGTGGTTAATGTATTACATAATATCAGTATTCCAAGTGATGTAACTGCAAGTGTTGGTGGTAATTCAGTTAGCAATACCTATACTAATAGTCCTGGTATGTCTGGAACAGTCAATATTAGTGGAAGTATACAACAGATGAATGGCAAAACAAATCTTTTAGGATCTCAAGGAAATTCTTTGCAAACTTTAACGCCAACAAACAGTTTGTCATTACAGCTTCAGACTTCTTTACAGCAACCAGCCCAAGTACAGATTAATCAAGGTCAGCATCAGTTGTCAAGTGGTATTGCTTCTTTAGCAAATGGACCTCATATTTCTCTGACCAATCCAGGAGTAATGAGCCTTACCAGAGGAGTATCACCAATTTTGGGACATGGAAATAGTTTACCTAATATATCAACCCAGTCTCATCAAAATGTATTAGCACATTCTTCCATCGTCACTACACAAGCAGTAATGGTTAAGGTATGATAATTTTTTTTGTTTGTTTACAGTTTCATTTTTTTTTAGATATGAACTTTATATTTTATTTATTTTTAATGCAAGTATGAAGTCTTTAATGTCTTCATAGTTTATTGATTCTGAAGAATTGTATTTCTTGATTAAATAAATTGCTAAGATGCAATCCATATTTGAATATGACTCAGAGTATCACATAATATTCACTTTTTTTAAATTTTAATGTTGGATACATGTATTCATAATAATTTTTTGTACCTTTTGCCTTGTTTTAAAATTACTATTTTTAATGTATTTCATACCATACCATTTTATGTAATGTATTTTTAATGGATTAAGCCACCTTTTGTTTTTTTCTTCTTCTCCCTGCATATTGAGTTTCATTTCAATCACTTAAATGGCTAAAATTTGACTCAATAGATTTTAGGTTTTATTTCCCCCCCATCCCCACCCCTCCTGGCTAAGAACTATTGTGTTGATTAAACTTGTCTCTTCAAAGGAATTGTATTATATGTTTTAGACAGGTAGCAAAGTCTATTCCATAAATGAAATAAAGAGTAGCTTTCATAAGACATTTCATAGACATCTTATGGTGCATTTAAAGTTTTATTAACTTATTTATTAATATGGACTAGTTGGCATCCACCCTCTAACCAACAGGCAGTGGGTTTGAATCTGTGGCGGCATGGATATTTGTGAAAGTCATGGTAGGCAGTTTTAATTGGATAGTGCAAAACCACTGACCTGCCTATTGGAAAACCTTTAATGTGGTTTGAAAACACGTAGTCTTTAGGATTTAATTTGGAATTAATGAGATAATGACATGGAGAATATTATAGATCCATTTGTATTTTAAACTTAGATACTGAAAATTTATCAAAAAGCTTATGAAAATGCTGTGTTCATAAGCTCTGTAAAATTTTCTACATTTGATTACAAAACATGGATGGATCTATTATATATTCAACTTTCAGTATATTGAAGCCTCTCAGCTCTACTTTTAATATTTGACAGTTTTATTATCTTAACAGAAAGCAAAAAAAGTTTTATATATATATACGAGGGCGGTCTGAAAAATTCGGTGAATGGTCTGATATCTCAACGGCAACATGGGCTAGGTGCACATGCATGCACATGACTATCCAGAGACACGTCGAGGAGCACCACCCACGTGCAGTACACGGCAGTCAAACGTAGTCAGGGTGAGAGGTAGGGTCACAGTGCAATGGAGCAATGAGTGAACATCAAGTTCTGCTACAAATTGGGAAAAACGGCGACAGAGAAGCATGAAATGATGGTGCAAGTGTATGGGATGGAAGCCGTGAGCAGAAAATATGTTTACGACTGGTTCAAATGCTTTCGCGATGGGAAGGAAACGACTGAGGATGAGCCATGTTCGGGTCGGCCCTCGACAAGCAGAACCCCAGATATTATCAAGAGAGTGAGACAAATGCTGGCACGAGATCGACAACCGACTACGATTGCTGGCGGAGGAATTGGACATTAGCAAGGACACGGTGTGCACTATTGTCCACAAAGATTTGGGTAAGTGGAAGATCTGTTCACGGTTTGTGTCGCACAAGCTGACAGACGAACAGAAAGCAAAACGGATAGAAATCTCTGGAGATTTCATTACCATGTGTGACCAGGATCCATCCTTTCTGCGAAACATCGTCACAGGAGATGAGACCTGGTGCTACCAGTGTGATCCGGAATCTAAGCGGCAATCGATTGAATAGCGTTCACCCCGTCTTCCCCGCTACCCAAAAAGAGTCATCTGCAAAAGTCCAAGGTCAAGACAATGTTGATC
The DNA here is from genome assembly GCF_054136105.1 of Typopeltis vanoorti. Taxonomy (NCBI): domain Eukaryota; kingdom Metazoa; phylum Arthropoda; class Arachnida; order Uropygi; family Thelyphonidae; genus Typopeltis; species Typopeltis vanoorti. Next base: position 69,967,541 of record NC_143561.1, read on the forward strand.
ACCTTCTTCGACAACGATGGCATCATCCATAAGGAATTCGTTCCTGCAGGTCAAACCGTTAACACCGCATTCTATGAGGAAGTTTTGAAATGGTTGCTACGACGCATCCACCGTGTTTGGCTAGAGTTGCAACAGGACTGGACAGTGGATGTTGCTGCATGATAACGTGCCTGTGCACTGTGCAATCCGTGTGTGCCAATTCTTGGCTCAGCACGGCATATCTGTTCTCGATCATCCACCTTACTCCCCTGATCTGGTGCTTGCGGACTTTTTTCTGTTTGAGAGGCCTTTGCTGCCAGTTTCCAGAAGCTTTATGAAAGTTGCCAAAAGTGTGTTATGAAGGATGGTGATTGTTTTGAAGGCCAATAAAGGTAATTTGTGTGTATCTTCTGTTTTGTTTGTTTTCTGATACCATTCACCGAACTTTAGACACGCCTCATTTATTTATATATATATATATATATATATATATATATATATATATATGAAAGAATGATCATTAACTTGGTTAACATACATATTTTTAATAAAGAATTGAATGACTAGAACTGAGATTTAAGTAAAAAGGTTTTAATATAAAAACACGACTAGTTTCGGCTTGTAACATTGCCTTCATTGGGTGACATTATAAAAGAAAGAAAAAAGAAAAAACACTAAAACACTGAAGCTTAAATAAACTATGAACATCATAGAGAGTCTCTATACATAATTGACATTAAATCGTTGTGGTTGTATTTAAAGCTGTTCTTTCATTAGTTGTATTATTAGGAAAGTGCGTGCTAGTAGCATCTCATGAACGAACATTGCTTATGAAAGAACACATGAGGGACATTACTTACAAGAGACAGCGAGCCAGTGCATTATCAAGTCATATCCTTTTCTCGGCTAATCCTAATCATGAAAACCAAAGTCACAAAGTCTGTTGGGAAAAAAAAAATCTACTAACATCTTCGGTTGCAATGATGAACTAGAGAGAAAAATCATGGAATCTAGAGAAATCATCTTCAATCCTGTTCATCTAAATAATAACTTGAGCTACAACCTCCCAGATTGTCATTCAGCTGTAATCATGTACTGGCGTTCACGAGATGCTACTTGCACGCACTTTCCCAACAATACAACTAATGAAAGAACAGTTTTAAATACAACCACAACGATTTAATGTCAATTATGTATAGAGACTCTGTATGATGTTCATAGTTTATTTAAGCTTCAGTGTTTTAGTGTTTTTTCTTTCTTTTATGTCACCTGATGAAGGCTGTTACAAACCAAAACCAGTCGTGTTTTTATATTAAAACCTTTTTACTTGAATCTCAGTTCTAGTCATTCAATTCTTTATAAAAATATATATATATATATATATATATATAAAACTTACAGAAGACTTTTGAGAATTCCTTATACCGCTCATGAAACCAATGAAAATGTCCGAAAACTGATTGATTCAATAGACAGGAGAAAAAAGGAAAACATTCTGACAGTCATCAGAAGAAGACAGATGAAATTGTTCGGAAATGTGGAGAGGGCTAATGGCATTCCAAAGCAAGCACTAGAAGGAATCGTTCCAGGATCAAGGGTTAGGGGCCGACCTCGATTAAAATGGACTGATAACATCAAAAAATGGACAAATTCCTCCCTTTCTCAACCAACATCAAGAACAAGAGACCGAGGTGATTGGAGGAGGCTAATGAAGAATATCATCTACCAGCCATGAGTGACCCAGCGGTCCATTTTGGACTACGGGAGAGGAAGAAAGAAAGAAAGAAAGATATATATATATATATATATATATATATATATATATATATAAAAGTTTAAAAAGCTTCAAAAAAGACTGAAGGACTGAAGAATGGTCTTTGGTAGCAGATTTGCCTTAACTTGCACTATTTAAAAAACGTGTGTGTGTGTGTGTATGGCTTTGAAATATGGATTAATCTACTTATTTTAAAATGGTGAAATAAAGAATTTTAGGTCTTTTCTGATAATTACCCATACACACCAGCTGTAGTTCACATATGAAAAATACAGATCTCTGATACCAGACGGCTTGATGTTGAATGAGAGTTTTTGTCCTCTTAAGGTTTCTATGAGAACCAGCACTTTGAAACAGCTCTCAGAAATTTCCATATTGAGTATTCCTAGTAAGATTTATGCAACTATACTTGAAGAATAGCTACAAAAAATTGTGGAAGGAATGCTTGGAGATGAACAAGCTGGATTCAGGTCACATAAAGATTGTCATGCTGAAATTTTCATTTTAAGACAAATCGTGGAGAAGTCATAGGAATATAGCAAGGATCAGTGTTTAAGTATTGTAGATCTGGAAAAGGCATATGGCAAGGTGCCAGGAGAAAAGCTGTTCAAAAGACTACATTTATAAGGTGTAAATGAGACGTTATATCAAGCAATACTTAATCTTCATTGAACTGTAAATCAGTGGTTAATACGGGAGGAGGTAGTACAGGAAGATGGTTTGATGTAAATTCAGGTGCGAAATAAGGTTGTACGTTATCTCCACTGTTATTCATTATCGATATGGATCACATTATGAAAGCAAGTGATATTAAACCTGATATCGAAATTGGTAATGCTAATCTCAGCTCTTTACTTTATGCAGATAATATTATACTTCTAAATAAATCCAGTAAAAGCCTGCAGATTCCCTGACTAAACTGAATAATCAGTGTGATAAATTTAAATTGTGATAAATAAACACTATTATTTATAACATTTTTGAAAATTATGGAAACAACTACCGTGTTTGAGATTCAGGTTCAGGATTCAGATCATCCATGGAAATGATACCCATTTGTTGAGATATTTATTGTAATTTTCATGAAAGTTCATTTCTTTTTAGTTAAATGATCTGATTAGAGTTTTCCATATATCTGGTAGGATTAGGCCTTGCTTCTTATTTAAGTTTCCTGTTGAACGGGCAACTGTAACAGCTTCTTTAAATATTCTGGAATGGTAGTTGTCTTCTATGTAGGGCATATGGCTCGTATCCCATTCAACATTATGGTTGGTAGAGGCAAAGTGTGAAGAAAGGCCTGATATATCCTGTCTGTTATTCCTTACATAGCCTATGTGTTCTTTCTTTCTTGTTTCAAAACTTCTAGATGTCTGTCCGATTTTAATTTCTCCAAGAAATGTTGGGTGTTCTTGATATAAGAATCCATATTGTGAATGTGTTCTTGTAACATTTTGGCTAGATATTTTGATAGTTTAAGTAGGAGAATGGATACCATCTACTATTGGACATAATGGTGTACCTTCTTTATGGATTTTGGGAACACCATATAGTCTTGGAGTTAAAATTCATTTAACCAAAAAGAAATGAACTTTCATGAAAATTACAATAAATATCTCAACAAATAAAACGTTGTAATTGTACTTGTGTGCGTGATACAATATGTGCACAGTGATAACTTTATATGATATTTAGAATTGTCGGTTAGTTTCCTAGTTTTTGTTACTTGCCATTGCTTACTAGTGTATCCTTGAAAATGCTGACAGACATTAGTCAGTGAAACATGTCGGATATTAAACTACTATTTACTTGACTAACATACAGAATTAAGTCTTTAATTTATTAAAATGTATGTATGTTTTTTGGTTTTTTGGGTTGGAAAAAGCTTTGTTACAAGAACAAATCCACGAGGCACGTAAAAACCTATCATCTACCCAAGCCAAAGTTCTACAATTTAAATTAGAGATATCCAACTACGTTAATCCAGAAAATTGGGAGATTTTAGACAGGATCACAGACAACTCTTCTAAGCACTTATTATTAGGATATCCGACTACGTTAATCCAGAAAATTGGGAGATTTTAGATAGGATCACAGACGACTCGGCCAAGCACTTATTACTGAAAAACAAAGAAAAATTAATAATGAAATTTCAAGCCCTACAACAACAGAAAAGCACAAGACCATCAGGACCCCATACTGAAAGGAACAGCCAATCACAAACCGACATCACAAGGAGCAGCCAATTGCCCACAAACGAATGTAGGAGCAACCAGCCACCATCGGACTACAGTCTGGTTATCAACCAATCAAACCATAATCTCTCCCAAGGTGAACTCTCACTGTTAAAGAAAGTTTTGAACTATGCCATTGCTCCGAGGTCAGTGAACGAACTTGATATCATTTATCATGTCGAGAGAGGTTTAAGATCTCTCCCCACCAATCTAGCTGATAAAATACACATGGAAACATCGTGTATACTGAATTCAAACAAAAAACTAAGCAACTTAAACAAAACCGAATCTAGACCTTAAATCCTTAAAAAATAACCAAGACATTATAATCACAAAAGCAGATAAAAGTAATGCCACTGTCCTTTTAGACTGTACAACAACATACATTGAAAAAATGAACCATTTGATATCGGACCACAACACCTACCAAATGGTAAACTACAACCCGACAAAACGTAACAAAAAGAAAACAACTGAATTAATCAAATCCATCCACGCTTGGCCAGAAGAAACAACAAAAAAATTAATACCTCATTATGCCTGCGCACTCAGAATTTATGGCCTGCCAAAAATGCACAAAGCAGACACACCATTATGTCAGATTGTTGAAAACAAATTGATAGCCCAAATTATCTTTTAGCCAAAAAATTAGTGGCCGCACTCAAGGAATTGGTAGGTCAGTCCCCTTCCTACATAAAAAATACACAACATTTCATAAATAAAATTAAAAACATTACACTCAACGACCAAGATTTATTAGTCAGCTTTGACATAACTTCCCTTTTCACCAATGTCCCAATCAGTGACACTATCTTGCTCTTATAGAACATATTCCCACAAGACATTACTGCCCTCTTTGCCACATACTGCGCTCCGGATATTTTGTGTGGCAAAATAATTTTTACTTTCAAAAAGAAGGTACAGCCGTGGGCTCGCCACTCCCCCCCCCTTCCCCCAATAGCTAACTTTTATATGGAAGACTTTGAGCAATATGGTTTAGAGACAGCTTGTCTAAAGCCCAAAATTTGGCTCAGATATGTCGACGATATTTTTTTGGCCCCCACGACCGTGAAGCACTAAATACATTCCTCAGCCACCTAAACAAACAACACAAACGTATCCAATTCGTCATTGAAATGGAAAAAAACAACTCTCTTCCATTCCTAGACACACTCATCACACTTCTTCCATCTGGCTGTCTCGCCTTCTCAGTCTACCGCAAACTTACACACACACACACAGGCCAATACATACACAAAAATTCTTCCCACCACCCAACACAAAAACTAGGTGTCATAAGCACCCTTAAACACAGAGCTCAAACTATTTGTTCTAATGAACAAGCTCTAAACCAGGAATACAAGATCATAAACCAGACATTTATAAAAAATGGATACAGTAAAAAAACTATTCACAAGATCCTCCACAAAGATACCAGTAAGAACAAAAAAGATTTCAGGAATGCTATTGCCATTCCTTATGTTAGAGGCATTTCTGAAAAAATTGACAGAACACTATGCAAATACAACATTAAAACCACCTTTAAACCCCTGAATAAGTTAAGACACCTACTCAGTTCTAAAGATTCTCTTCCACACCTAGCCCACCCAGGGGTATACAAAATACAATGCACATGTAACATGGGAAACAGGGCGAACTATCCCAATTAGACGAGACGAACACAAACAACGCATTAAATACCTCCATTTGAGAAAAACCCGGCTTTTTGACAACGTACTCCAAACATACCACAGAATTGATTGGAAAAATACCAAGTCCCTACACCGCACTAAAACCTGGTTTGAAAGGAAATTTAAAGAGTCGTGAAATGCTCAAACATAATCCAAATCTCAACAAAAATGATGGCCTAACCATTCCAAGAATGTGGAGGACCCATCTACAACCTGAATAACAACCTAAACAAGCCGAAGAAAAATCCCACTACAAGAAGACAGCCTGGTGAGGTGTTTGTAACATTCAACAGCAACTGAAGGAAATCATATTATAACAATCAGAACTGTACTAATCCAGAAGAATATTAATACATGAGGACTTTAGTAGTTTATTGTAGTTGTATTTTATATATATATATATATATATATACAGGGTGTTCGGGATAAATTTGACATATTTATAATTAATTATATTTTTCCGTAAGTTACATGTATTAACACACACTTCTCTTCATTTAAAAGTTTGGACCCTTCTTCATTCATATACAAGATGTCAGAAAGGATGGATAGCTGGAACCCACCTGAATCATGGAAGAGAATAACTTGTATCATGATGATTCGTGCCCGCCATCAAAATAAGGATATTACGACTGCTGCCCAATGCTCCCTGAATACAGTAAAAACAATCAGGCATGAACTAGAGACTTGCAATGGTGACTACGAGGATGTAGCAAGAAGAAAGATCCCTAGCAGACGATCTGATTGCGTTCGTACAGCAGAATTCCTCGCAAATCTGCAGGAACAGGTGTTGAAGAACCCTGGCATTGGAATTCGGGCTTTGTTCGTGGAGTTGCTAACTGTAGTCAAGCCCTGGATAACAAGGGTAGCCAATGGTAGGCCATATGTATGGCAGCAGGATTCGGCCCCTTGCCACACCTCTGGGAAAAGTCAAAAATGGTTGTCTGAAAATTTCTACGACTTCACCAGTCCAAATGTTTGGCCTCCAAACTCCCCAGACCTTAACCCCATGGATTATTTTGTATGGGGCGCAGTTGAAAAAGACACCAATCGCACTTCCAGTAATACAAAAGCCCAGTTAATGGATAAAATTAAAACAGTTTTTGCGGCCCTTCCCAGGGAGACTGTAGCATCAGCTTGTTCGAGGTTCCGAAGCAGAATTGAAGCTGTGATCGATGCTAATGGTGATTATTTTGAGTAAATCTTGTTGATAGTATTGTAATTAACTCTGCCTGTAATGTTTTTTTGTCAATTCATTAAATTTAATAGATACAAAGAAGATTTTCTTTTTCCTTACGAAACTGTCAAATTTATCCCGAACACCCTGTATATATATATATATATATATATATATATATATTTTTTTTTTTTTTAAATTAATTTTATTTTATTATATTTTTTATTTATTTATTATTATTTTTTTATCGCTAGAGGTCAGACTAGGAAAAAGTATTAATTAACTACGTAGATTTAGTTCACCGGTATACAGAGCTATAGCATGTAGCTTGTTCCTTATACTCATGTATCCTTCTGATGATGACTCAATACAGAGGTCGAAACGTCAAATAGTATTTTATTAATAATTGATAAAATAATCTTTTCAACATGTGTGTTTTTGTGTCCCTAAATTTATAAATATAAATGTATATGTGTCTGTGTACATACATACATATACATACATTTTTTTAGGACATTTATACATTTTTAAATTTACTTCATTAACATTTGTGGTCTAAATGTAAACAGTGTTGTGCACATTCACCTGGACATCCAGACCTAGACAAACACAATCTCACAAATGTAATCCACTTCACCTGTCTGAACTACATTGTGCATAATTCTTTGTCACAGAGGTGATACAATTGACTCTCACTGTGATTCATCAGGACTACAGTAGTAGTTTATTATATTGGATTGTTTGCTAGAGTAAATTTCCTTTATAATCATATTGTATCTATGGGGATTCAGTTTTGACTCTTTTTCAGTAGTTTGTTATTGCGGAAAATTTCTCATAAGTCTACACTTATGCATATGTGTAACCTGATGAGAGAATGCCAAACCTGGAATGCCCTTTTTTGATATTTTCTGGAAATTTCCATACTCCTATTCCATTGTTTTATTCATTTGTTATTTCTCTTTCTCTAAATTCTGATAATCACCTGATCCTTTTGAATTTTTATCACTGAAGCTTGGTTTTCTGCAATCCATCTACCCACACAATAAAGTGAACTTCCATTGAAACTGGTTTACTCTTTGTATTCTGCTGATCCAACTAGAATTGAGATATTTACCATTAGTAATGACCTAATGGCGATATAAAAAAAAAAAATAGATGTAAGGTATAGATATAAGTTCCATTCAACTTTTCTAAAAGCAAGGTCATCTATCTTCCTTGTGAATTTTAATGTTCACAACACCAGCTGGTTTTCCTCTTCTAACACGAATAATGCAGGTGGAGATTCTGAGACATTTGATACGACCATTGAGCTCTCACAAATATTTTGCACACATACTTGAATACCAGATAACTGTAACCACACTCTAAATACACTGCGAATGTTTATGTAGATAATAAGACTGTAACCTAGTGCTGATCTCTTATTACCATGGAGCAGCATGCACTCAACTATATGTTGCATGTCATTATAAAAATGCCAAGTGGGATTTTTGTGACTACTACACTTCATTCTCTTGGAGTATTGTTTCTGATACAAATGTATATACTGAACTTTTCACTGAAATAATTTGCCTTGGGGTAGAAAGTTTATTTTCAATTCCACTCTACATTACTGGCTCCTATCTAAGCTTTGGTTCTCCAAAAGGTATGCCCAGGCTATATAAGTGAAGAACCTAACATACCGTAACTGGCTTTCACCCAGAACTTTGTTTTCATTTATTGCTAATTCCAAAGCAAGGAATAGCTGCAAGAATGCTATCAACTCTCTAAAACAGATTTTGAAAGCATTAAAAGCAAGAAACTTGTCTCCCAATCGTTCTGATTACTCGGCACAGTGCCATCTTTGTGACCTTTTATCAGAAAGACATCAGAAGAATCTTATCCAAATTGGATACTGAAAAGTCTTCTAATGCTGATGGCATGTCCCCCTATTGTTAAAAAGATGCATGTGTGCATCGTGCATGCATGCATGCACCCTCTGGAGCGAACTCCCATTTCTCTGTCCCCTTTTTTTATGCTTTTATATTCCTCTGATATCTATCCTGCAGCCTGGAATGTACCTGGAATATATCTATCTGCAGCCAATGTACAGCCTGTTTTTAAGAAGGCTGGTGGTTTGGAAACTGAGTAGTAGTTTGATTTCACCCTGATTCTTACCATCAAACCACCACCAAGTTTCCCTCATCTCAGTTCTCTCCAAATAATGAAAAAGAACTATCACCACTCAATTCTTATTATTGTTACGTGACATCTCCATGGAGTCCAAATTGAGGGAGGACACCTACTCTACAACTCTCGTCTCCACCATTCAATGCACCAATGCCATCTACTGCATCACCACTAGTATTTTCATAGACAATCGCAAACATCCATGCCACGGTGGGATTCAAACCTGCGTCCTTTTGGCTGGAGAGCAGATATGTAAACTCCGCCAACCAGGCCGACACTTATGCTCCCTTGAAGGCACTCGACTCATAAATGACTGCCAATATGGTTTCTAGTGATAGTCATTTACCAGTCTACTAAGAGGTGATTTGCTTACAAGGTCATCCACTAAACAACTAAGACAATGCCTGGGAGCAGCAAGTTCGGGGGGGGGGGGGAACAGAAACTGGCAAAATTGTATCTTGACCATGTCCCCCCTCCATATTTCTTGAATTTAGGGGTGGTTTTTACCCTAACAACAGTCCTGCTCACTTATGTTGTTCATCTCTGGACAACTATTGAAATATTTGATGCATCTGAGATAGGTACTCTTGAGCACTATACAAAATTCTCCATACATTCTTTAGTTGGGTGATTACATCATAGTCAATTTCTAGGTTTTCAAAACAGTTTTGGATTTTTTCTTACAAAAAGGAGCTTAGTTTTCTCCTTTTACTGTTGATAATGCTCAACTTAATGCGCAAGATCAGATCTCTCTCTCTCTCCCCCTCTTTCCTCAGACTGACTCAGCCTTTTTTGCATAATCATATCATTTCTATAGCATCCTTGGCTTCCAAAAAAATTATCATCTTTTTTTGCTTGTGATGTTCATTTTCATCTCCAGCCAGTTACTCTGTACAAATACCAAAGGCACTTAACCTTGGAATACTGCTTTCAAAACATTTTGGAGTGATACCTAAAATCTCTCTAAAAATTCTTGATTCTTTTCAGAAGCAGTTCTATTGATTGAAGACTCCTCTCACATTCTCTCTTCAGCCACTGTCACATAGACATCAGTTTCACATTGTGTATTGTTTCTGTTCTACAGATATTTCTGTGAACACTGTTTAAGCAGTGTTCACAGAAATAATAATTATTAATAATAATGTTGCACTGACTAAATGGAATTAAATGAAATTTTGTCTAGGACCTCTTAAAATTTATCAAGCCATTTCAATTTTGATTTCAGTCAGATCATTTGTAGTAGTAATTTTTGCCTAATGTTAGGCAAAACTTTATCTCAAAAGTGGGTTAAATGTTCATAAACTCTACTGTGACTTTTCTCACAAATTAGTTTTTATTTTACAAAATCCACCATGTAGTGGTGCTCTTTGAATACAATAAAGTTGTTACAAATGCTGATGTTTCTTGCAAAAATGATGGAATATTTACATTTGAAAAGAAACTTTAACTTGAACATTATCAAAATGAAGAGCACAAGGTGTATGTAGTAATGTGCATGATTCAATGTAGCGATTTTCAATTTTAATTTCAAGACTGATTGATGAAAATTTATTATTTAAACCTCAAATAGTCTTTATTGTTTTTTTGTAATAAAAAAACAAAGACTGGTTGAAAAATTTTTTTTATTTTCTCCTCAGTCAGCATTGAAATTAAAATTGAAAATCACTGTCCTGAACCATGAAGATTAAAAACAGTAAAATTGTTTTTATTGTTAAACGTGTTGAAATGATAACAGTAATTCCTCTCTTGCTGAATGGAATTTAATAACTGTTAGTAATTGCTTGCTGTTAAAAATTGTCAGATTATTTCAGTTTTTAGCAGGACCAGTTCAATGGAGAAATTAAGCAAAACACAATTATGCATATAGTACAATATACAATCATGTATATGGTGTAATTATGAATGTCTCAATTCAAGACTATGATTGCGAAATGCATGATTTATGGTCAGGGATTACTTCCTTATTTATTCAGATAGACATATTTGAATAGCAGATCCTATATCATTTCTCTGGTAACTCAATCTAGAATTTTGTGAGGTACATAAAGGACTTCATATATCAAATACAGGTAAAGCATTGTGGTTGATCTGCATTAATTAATTGCTGCTTGCAATTCTGTTATACCAGACATATTTGTCAGGGCTCTATACATGTGGAGAATTATTGAATAATACTTATACGTCATACCTTCTCTTGAATTATTCACTATCTACGCTCACATTCTCCAAAGGCAAGTCATTCCGGTCATACACTCCTCTCTGAGAGAAAAATCCAGCTTTCACCTTTTCTTGATTGAATGAATAAATTCATGCATGCATGAATTTATTCATTCATTCTACTTCAATGGATGTTCTATCCTCTCTTCACCCTCCATAAAATGAAAAATTCCATCTACTGGTATCCTCTATGACCCTTTTAAAAGTTTGTATATCTTTATCATATCACCCTTCTTTCTCCTCTTTGCTAGTGCCGACAGTACCCAAATTCTTAATCTCACTTCATAATCTACATTTCATAGTCTTAGTATCATCCTTTACACACTTCTTTGCACTCTCTTCACTGTATCAGTATAATCATGGACACCAAGAGACCAAACCTGCACACAGTAATCTAGATGAGATTGTATCAAGGCCTTGTAAAAAGCAAAATTACTTACATATTGAGGTCTCAGCATTGCAGTTATCCTCTGAGTGGTATTTACAATCTTTGCTATATGGTCTTGAACTTCAACTTCCTATCTACTGAAATCCCAAGATCCCTAGTCTAGTCACTTTCTTCTAGCATAATCCCACCAATATGATATTCCATTGTGACTGTGATATTTTGTTACACCAGAGTGCATAAATTTACATTTACTAACATTGAACTGATAGCCATATCACTAAAATTTCAAAAACAATTGTCATAAATATGATGCAGAGGCTCCGTAGCTCTGTTAGTATAGACGAAGCCCTTTGGTCAGAAAGACCTGGGTTAGATTCCTGTCAGTGATGTGAGGGAACCTTTATCTGGTCTCTTTCGATGAAAGGGGTAGTTAGCCAGTCTCATACAGAGGTAGAGGGTTTTTTTCACCTGGAAACTCAGGTTTTCCATCCCCCAGAACAGGCAAATTAGCCCATGAACACATGTGGATTACAGTCATGAATACATCCCAGCCATATGCCAGTCTCAAGCCTGGATAAAATTGGGGAAGTTGGGGAAAGCAATTGTGAACTACCCTGTAAAAAATCTCACCAGGAAAACTTTGTGGGCAATGCCTACGAAGTCACCTAGGGTCGGAAACGACTGAAGGTGGAAACCACCACCAAAAATATGATGCAAAATTTCATCATATTTATGACATATTTCAATTTATGATATATCATCTTGTTATTAGTACTAATTCTTCCTTACTTCCTTCCTTATGTATAGGAAAGGTTATGTAAATTTTCAAAGAGCTGCTAATTGGCCATCACTTATGCCTGAAGGGACATTATGATAAGTAGACACTTATCATATTTTGATATTTTCTATTAGTAACAAGTTTTATTTGAGATTAAAGTACTGAAACCATATGATGTCATGCCACAGGAGAGAGATTAATTTTTTTTATATATATAGCCCATATACGAGAGGTATAAGAACTTAAGGCATATCAGTGGCGTGTGTGAGGTGCAAATAAGGGGTGAGAAAGACGAAACCGATCAACATTCTTCTTAATCCATAATTAGTTGCACCTTTTTTGTTACATAATTAGGCACATGGGATCAGAATGTCAGAAGTCACCCTTAATCCACAACTGATTGCACCGATGGCCAGCATGCTACTGATTCAACATGGGGATAGCAAGAACCTCAGCTACTCGAAATTGCAACAAAAATGCATCATTGGTGTTGTCAGAAATTGAACTAGAATGACGGCTAAGGTCAAATAGATTCCATGCAACTAATTCAAGGTTAAAGAACTGTAGGTTGAAATTGTTGGGGGAACACGTCATGGGGAATGTGATGACAGAGGTAGATGGAATAAATGAGGAAATAAAGTAAATAAATTCGGTCTATTTTTTTTAAGCTGCAAATTTTGATCTACTTTATTTTGTAATTTATGTATTAATCTGTTTTTGTTTCTTGATTAGAGAGAGAAGGAAAAAAAAATTAAAAATGAAATCTTCATATTTCATCTTATCTACGAGATTAGTAGGATAATCATAAAAGTGAAAAGACATGCAATTCTTAAAGTACATAGTGTGCATGCTTTGCCCAGTTTGTGATTTTGGAACTTATGAACAATTTATTATTATTAAAAGTGAATTTTAGTGATTAACTTAAATCAGTTGGTGAATTGTTTTTTATTATTATTATTCATATGCTTCTTTAAAAAAAAAAAAAAAAAAAAAAAGAGCAAAACTAGTGAATCTACAACTTCTATGGATATGAGTACAAATAATATGAGGGTGGTCTGAAAAGTGCTTGGCCTAACAATGAAAAGACAAATTTATAATTTCAAAATTATTTTTATTTTTCAACATAATCTCCCTAAACATAAACATTTATTCGAGCGATGCTTCAGTGCCATTATCTCATCCCTGTAGTGGTTCTCAGTAAGATCTACAAAATATCCCTCTACAGCCACAATCACCTCTTGATTTGAAGAGGTGATTATGATTGGATGTTTCAACAATTCATAGCACAAATCCCTTAATTTTCCCATTGCCAGAACACCTTAGTGGGCAAGTGTGAGGGAACCTTTATCTTCATTGGCCTGATGAAAGATGATTTTTTTCTTCTGCAAACTGGGTCTTTTCTCACAAATTTTTCATCTTGTCTAGTTAAAAGATAGGAATAATATTCCCCATTTATTGTTTTACCCTTTTCAAGATAATTAATAAACAAAATGTCTCTAGCATCCCAAAACATTGATGCCATGACTTTTCCTGCAGATGGAACCGACTTTGTCTTCTTTTGCACTGAACAACTGTCTTCTGTCTACTGCTTGGATTCTGGTGTATAATGGTGAATCCAAGTCTCATCCATAGTAATAAATCGATGTACAAAATCAGTTTTATTCTTGTTACAATGCAAAGCTTTTTCATTTACAATTCTTCATGCAAAATATATTCTACACGTTCTTTTGAAATGCCTATAGTCTCAGCAATTTCATGCACTTTGACTTGCTGGTCATCCAATACCATATCGTGCACTCGATCAATGATTTCTGGTGTTGTTACACTTTTTGGATGTCCTTCACATGGATCATCTTCAAGGTTGGTAAGGGCATGTTTAAACTCGGCAGCCCATTTCTTAATTGTCGAAAATGAAGGAGAAAAGTGCCTATAAACTTGTATGCAAATTGATTTCTTTTGCTGTTAAACATTCTTTTACAAAGAATTTTATAACCATTTTCAAGGGATATAGACAACACTTTTGCTTCGGACAGCTGTATAAAACAAACTACTTGCAATTTCACATGGATACTTATGACAGATGTACTAACTTAGGAAAAAAAAAAATCATGTCGATAGTGTTGCCATCTATGGTCGAGGCCAAGAACTTTTCAGACTACGCTTGTAATTTGAATAATAACAAGCTAAGTATGTTGCTGTTTTGTATGCTAATCTAAGATTTTATTGTTTAAATTTTTTGTATATAATTTTTTAAAATTAAAATGAACTAGATAACTGTATTTATAAGTTTTTTTTTTAACAGACTTCTAAAAATGCACATTTCCTTTAAATGTTGGTTAAATTTTTAAATTTTTTTTTATTTTTGAAAAGTAATACATTTATGTTTATTTTTATAAACGCAAGTAATATATATTTCCATAGCAAAGGAAAGGTTGCAAAGACATTTTTAAAAAAGAAAATTTAATACATATTCTTTATTAAAATACCAGCTACATATCTTTATAACAGCTGCATTATAAAATAATAATTATCTAAATTGTTTTTAGTTAGATAATTTTATTTAAAAAAAAAAATGCTCTCCATAGCTTTCTAGTTTCACACACACTGTGATACTAAGAATAAAAAAGAAAGGATAACATGCAAGAAGTTCAGTAAGTATGAGGTTGAACTACTGATTGGTGGTGACTGATCTCCGGTGTTTTGAGAAGTTTGACAGAAAGTTGAGGAATTGTATATGACAACTGATAGGAATAATGCCGTGGAAGTAATTATAGAAAGGGTATGTAGGAAAGTGAGCATCTGTGTGATAGAAAGCATAGGAAATGAGGGATTTATTTGATTCATTTGCAATAAACAATTTCTTCCTAAGAGAGGACTGGAGCTAGTTTATTTTATGTTGATCCCATTGTTTTTCATAATTTTTGTATTATGTTTCAATGTTTTCATAGAACTAGCTTTTATTTATATTTTTATTTATTTATTTTTGTTAGGGCCCAAATGTAGGACACATAGGACATTCAGGAAACAGTGGATCTTACCCTGCCTTTAATTCTGCTTCAACGGCAGCAGCACATATTAATCTCCAGACACCTATTGCATCTAGTGCAGCAGCAGCTCAAAAAGTGTCTCGTTCTTCTGTAGGAATGAATACACCTACAAGATATGCCTCCCCGTTAGATTCATCTTTGAGTAATGTAAGTAATAAAATATTTTTCATTAATGAGATGTTAATTGTGGTAATTTTAATCGGTACAATATGTAATGCACATGATTTAACAAATTCCTTTCAAATATGAATACATTCATAAAATGAATAGATTGATAGATTAATTAATCTATTAACTATTTATTTATTTATTTACACAATATGGCTTTGTGAAACTGGCATGAAATGTACAATCACAATGTCCAGAAACAAATCATGAAAAACTTAACATGTAAAAGTTCATTATATAAAAGGCACAATTACAACTACAGGTCAATGTCCAGTCTGGAAAGCCAATCCAAGGCCTCATCCGTCACCTTGTGGATGTCCTGTAGGCCACCACCGTGAAATTGGTGCCTTGGGCAGTCGTACACAATATAAGTAATCGTCTGAGTCATGGGGGGGGGGGGGAAACAATCACAATAAGGGTGGTTTAATAGCCTCCATTTATGTAGTAGGTAACCACATCTGCCCTGGTTAGTTCTGATCCTGTTGGTTGATGACCAAATCTTCCTAGGAAGTGCAAAACCAGGCTGCAGAGCACAGGGATCTTCTACCAGGAAGCCATTTGTTGGGAGATTGTTGGACCAGAATTCTCTCCACATGTCAGGTGTTGATGGTAGGGTAGCTGAAGAGAGTTCGTCCATGGACCAGAGAGGCTTTCTAGATTTTAGGCGAAGACCTGGTGGATTTATAAGAGTCTGGTGCAGGGGCAGGAGTGGATTGCTCATTGCTTTATTAAATTCTTTAATCGAGGCTTGTCTTCTCCGTATGTTTGGTGGAGTAATGTTAGATAGGACAGGCAGCCAGAAGAGAAGGGTGCTTCTCACTGACCTGCTAATTGTGTGCATTGTAGAGTTTAGCTGGGTGTCTATAATGTTAGTGTGTGTGCACTTCTTTCCCAGACAGGGGCACAATATTCTGCTGCAGAGAATGCGAGGGCTAGTGCAAACGATCTTAGGACTTCTGTGCCACAACCCCAGATTGTTCCAACAAGCCTTGAAATAATATTGTTTCTTGTTTTAATTTTATTGGATAGGTTGGTGATGATGTGCCTTTTATAGTTTAGGCTTCTGTCCAGGCTCACTCCAAGGTATTTCGAGTGAGGCTCGTGTTGTATACCATTTTTCCACAGAAAGAAAGGTTGAAGTGTCGATTCGCCTCAGCATTGTTCAGGTGAAAAACTCTAGACACAGTTTTTGTTGGATTTGGCTTCAAGTACCACTACTTGAACTACTCTTCCAGGATGTGCGGGTCTGTGTTCAAGGTTGATTCCAGGGTGGTAAAGGAGGTAGATTGATGTAGGATCGCTAGGTCATCAGCGTACATTTACTTGCTTGAGCTGGTATGTGGTAGATGTTAAAAAGTAAAGGGGATAACACAGAGCCCTGTGGGAGACTGTTGTGGAGGAATCTGGGCCTGCTCTTTTTTCTGCCAATATGGACCTGGATCTTTCTGTTGGAGAGAATGGATTCAAAAAGCTGGAAAGTTTTTTTGCACCTTATTATATTACCTAGCTTTAGGAGGAGGCCCCTGATCCAGACTGTGTCATAAGCTGATGTTAGGTGAATGAAAGTGGCTCTAGATTTCAGTTTCTTCTGGAAGTCTGCTTCAATCTGTGTTGTCAGGGCCAGAACCTGGTCATCTTCCTGACCTGAAGCCTGCTTGTTCAATCGGTAGTGCTCTTTCGATGAGTGGTGAAATTCTTTTAAGGAGAATTCTTTCAAAGAGCTTAAAGGTGGAGCAAAGCAAGGATATAGGTCATAGATTTTTCATCTCATTTGGATCTTTCTCTGGTTTGGGCACGGCAGTTATTTTGGCTTCCCGCCACAGATTTGATAGTTTACCAGACATGATAATTTCTGAGAAAAGGGTGACCAGCCGTGTTTGGCCTTGTTGACGAAGATGTTTTAGAAACTCAGGGAGGATACCATCTACTCCTGCAGCCTTATCATTCTTGGTAAGTTTTAAGGCTACCTGTAACTCTTCCTGAGATACTGGGTGTACAAGTTCAGGAAGATCAGGATTTGTCTGATGGAAGATTGCACAGCAATTTTTCTGATAGAGCTGGAGCATATCTTGGAGATTTTCAATAAATGATTAGCCATTTGATCAGGAGTTATCTCTGTTGTTTTGTTTGTTGTTGGCTCTGCCCCACTTAATTTTCTCAGAAGTGACCAGCTTTTCCGGCTAGATGAAATCGAGTTCATGGATGGTTGAGATCCATCTTTCCTTTCTGTTTTTATCCAGGGTTGCTATGAGCTCCTTAGCAATAGTTGGGTCTTCAGTTTCCTCGTGTGTGGCTAAAAGTTCTTCAGTTTTTGTACTCCAGCATGGGATATATTGTTTTCTATAGCCTTTAGGAATAGATGCTTTGGCTGCAGTTTTGATTAGTTTAACAAATCTAGGATAGCGATTAGGAGTGGGTGGAATTACTCTGATGGTTTGCTCGATTTATTTCTGAAATGCATTCCAGCTGCACCCGCGAAGGTTCCATCTAACGATTGGTGTTCCACTGATGACTGGGATTGGTGTGCCTGTCTCTATTAATGTAGGACAATGCTGACTATTAGGGAATCTGTTGAGGATGGTTCTGGTTGTTGGCAGAGGTCTTCTGGGTCTTTAGTGACTATGCACAGAACTGGGGTGTAGGTTCTGTTCCATCTGGCTTAGTGAAGAGTGCCCTCCTGCTTGGCATCGTAAATCAAATACAAGTTATATGTATCCATCCATTTCACTTGATTACACCATCCCGGTTGTTAGAGGAATAGCATGATGTGATGAGAGTTAAAGTCACCAACATAGATAGCAGGGTGATGTGTTGGCCGGTCCATCTGATCAGGCCAGGATTGCGAAGGTGGTTTGTGGACATTGTAGATGGTGGTATTTAGAACTTTAATACCTATGGAGTATTCTGTATCAGGTACACATTGGATTATGTCCTTGAGGCCAGGCCGAATGTAGGTTGCCAGGCCATGCTTGGCATGGCAGTTATAAGACACGAGAATTAGGCCTGGGATCTTTAGTCTATTGAGCGCTGTGTCAGGCACATGGGTTTCCTGGAGAGCCAAGACATCAATTGCTTTGTCTTTAGCTATTTTGGCGATGACTTCCGCTTTGGATTTGGATAGCCCTTCTATGTTTAGTGAACATATCTTGAGAGAGCGTTGATTAGGGGACTGTAACTTATTTTTCGACGCTTGCCCTCCACCCAAACAAGCAACGCGGTCCTTGTTATTCCAGGCGACGATCGAGCTGGCACGGAGCTTTATTAACTATTAATCTTATATAATAGTGTTTTCTTCCTTTCCAGGCTTATAGGCTAAGTGGTCTGTTTCGGACTCATTTCCATCTGCATCAGGTACCTTTTGGGTGGCAGTTTAGAATTTGTTCAGGTATTCTGCTTCTATTCATTCTCAGCATGTGTTCTTTCCATTTTTCTCTATGGCAAATAACTGTTTCATTTTGAGAGTTTGTAATTCCAAGTTTATTTCTGATTTTGCTGTTTTTTATTTTATCCATTATTGTGACTCCTTCAGTTCTGCACAGAAATTTCATTTCATATGATTCGATTCTTCTTTCATCTGCTTTTTTTTTATTGTCCATATCTCACTGCCATAAAGTAAGGTAGGTTTAGCTACTGTATTGTAGATTCTTATTCATGTGTTTTTGTACATAATTGGATTTGAAAATTTTATTTATAATGCCTGTTACTTTTAAAAAGTTTGACAGCTTCGGTTCTATGTCAGCTTCATTTTCATATAATATTGTGCATCCTAAATATTTGAATGTACGAAGTTATGTGGTTGGTGGGCCAACAAAACGCACGTAAGTCAAATTTGCGTAACTCGGGGTATAATTTTGCATGTAATTTATATATACAAACATACAAAATATTTGTTAATTGGGACCAAAGGTTTACAAATACCTATATTTTTTAAGAAATACTGTATAATCATAATTGTAGTTATAGCTACCTTCCTCAATGATAGCCTTAAGTGTCTCAGGAAAAGAGGACATAATCTCTTTATCACCGCTTGCCACCTCTCCACGATACTGTGCCAGTTACAGCGATTTTTAAATCGGTTGAACCAGCCATTACTGGCCACGAAATTTTCTTCATTGGCCGCTTCTCCAGCTTCTACTTTTAGCCTCTCAAAAATCAGCTTGTCTTGGCTACATGTTGTTGTTTGATCAACTGGACAATTTTTTACTCTCACTTGATTATCACACCATAATTTAAGCATCATTTCCATCTCACCAACAATCCTATGACGCTTACGAATTATGCTTGAATTCAATGAGTGGGCATTTTTCACAGCAGCGAGAATTCTTTCTTTATCTTTTATGATTGTTCTTACTATGGATTCCTGTAGATCGAACTTCTTTGCTAGCTCACAAATTTTCATTCTGCCTTCAAAATCCTTAATAATGTTGAGTTTTGTTTCCAAAATCAATGTTTTTCTTTTCTTGCTAGCTGTAGAAGAATCGGACTTTCTTCTTTTGGACGACATTATTATTTTTTAGGCGATAAAATTTTTATCAAGAACATAACATTAAACAATCGCAAGGTTTGTAGATTATAAAAATCGTGTATGAATGGAGACCGCACGAAACACGTCAGTGCTTGTTCATAGCATGCGCAACACTGGCGAATGCAGCCGGCGCCGGAAAGATACAACTAGTGGTGAGGCATGAAGCGGGAAGGGAATATGTACATATAAGAAACCGCGTAACTCCGGATTCATGTAAGTCGGGGTGTTACTGTATTTACTTGCTCTATTATTTTGTTGTTTTATTACTATTTTGCTTCTTATCGGATTAGTGCCTTTGAAGGCCATGACTTTTATTTTGTCTGTTGATATTTCCATACCATATGTTTTTATCAGATTATTTAGACTGTGCATAATGATTTTTGTAGTTCATCTTCATTGTTTCCAAGAATTATTTGGTCATCAGCAAAAAGTAGACTAATATGTTGTTACAGTTTATCTTGAATCCTCCTTCCTTAGTTATCTTCCATTCTTTTATGATTTTATCTATGCATATATTAAATAAAACTGGCAAGAGAGGGCAACGCTGACATTGTTGGATCCTACTTCTAAATCTTTACCTTCGATCCGACATGATTACAATTATGATGTTCTTAAACAATTGATAAGTTGTAAGTTGATTTCTAATTCAAATATAAAGAAAATTTATATTTAAAGACTGCGCCACTTTATATCTGAATTAGTTCAAGAATTGAAGATAAACCAACTCGCAACTATCTCTCCTTTTAGGTGTTAATATTATATATACTGGCCGAGTATATTTAACTTACTCAATTTACCCGCTTTGGTTCGAATATTTTATGAATGGTGCAGTAAAAGAGATTCAGGCAAAACACAACTTTTGATTAACAAAAACAAACATTTAATTTTAGAATCACACATTTTACACTTAAGTTAAAATCAGTAATTAAGATATCACATACATTTTAACTCCTCAGGTAAATTCATTCATTCAACTCATACAATGGTAAATCTGTTATCTCTATAATACAGTCTTCTCACAGTTTCTTAAGTTCCAAATACAACAAAAATTACAGTAATACCTCTTCACAAACAAACACTTTTAAATTTACACTTTAGCTAACTTCCTCGATAGTTACTGTTAGTATAAGGAAATTCTAGGATGAATCTCACACACTTCTCTGTATAGAAATATTAATGGTTGGAATAATCTTCTATCTTCATCTACTTATACATATACACTTTTTATAACTGTAAACACTTTAAACAGTAAACGGCACTCATTAAAATAATTCTAAGCAATAACTGAATTAATCATCGGTCACAATACACATAAACAAACGTTGTTGCATAAAGTACTACTGATCACTCATGAAATAGGGCAACACAATAATTCCTTAACTTTAGGTTTTATGTGCACAGTTGTTCACTCTTCCGGCATTCAATTAATTCTTAGACACTACAATTCTAAACACAGCTATCGGTATACTTCAACTTTACAGCTCTACTATTCTTTAGTAACTTCGTGCTTTGCTTCAAGGTTCTGTGTGTCCTTGAAAGGTCGGCCCTGAAATTAAATCTCAATTCAAGTATTGCTAGTCTATTTAGTAGTTACTCAGCTGTCTTCCGTAGCTATAATTGTTATTCTACAGCTTATTAGCTAACCGCCTCTCGACTAGTAGACTTTATTAGCTGCTTGAGTGACTTGCCAACTCGCTATTATCGCACTGTGATTCCCGAATGCTCCGATTCCAACCTAATGCTAATCCTCTCTCTCTCTGTTTCCTTATTATTCTTATTTTCAGTGTTCTTCGCTTATATCTCCGTTTTTTCCACCTAAATTATTCTCGTGATCTCAAACTCTTTTCAATAAACCTTCTCCTCACGTTGTGTTCCAATTCTCGCGCTCGCTTACTTACATGCGTCTCCATGACAACAAAACAAAACATAAATAAAATTGACCTATTACATAACGTTAAACTTTCACAAACAGGAACAAAATAAGAATATTTACATTTCAATAAATGCGCAGTTAAATTATCAAATACAAATTTTTATAATATTAACATAGTAATATTTAAAATAGCTTAATAATATTTAATACAGTCTTTTCATTATTAATACATATATCTTTGATTAAATAATTAGATATTAGACAAAATTAAGGTAGTTATATGAATATTAAATTATAAAATAAGTTATTTACATTAAATAATGACAAGTTTAGCTTATGTGATGGAAGATCATGTTGGATTCTGAAGCAAATAATAATTACTTAAATCTCTATATGTTCAGAATCCAACAACGTACTCCTCTATTTATCGGTTTTCAGCTTCATGTTAAATTATTGTACTTCACAGATATTTTATTATCTTGATATATATGAAATAAATCTTTTTATGTACATTTGAGCAGTGTTACTTGAATGTTCGATTGATACAGAAGTTTTTGCTTTTGATATCAGTCAACATTTTGATATGGTTTTGATTAATGTTGTTTACGGAGTATTTTTTGGAGTAATATGGTTTTGGTTTTGGTTTGACTTCGTGAATAATGATGAGATATTGTTGAAGGAATGGTCAGTCCTTCTTAGCACTATCTTATGTAAGGAAAGCTATATGTATTGGCCATGTTGTCAGAATGTAGAACATTTGGCTGATCAACAATATTATGTTGAGTGATCCAGAAGCTATTAGGAAAATAGGTAGCTCTGAATGATTCACAATATCAAATAAGACCTAACAGAATTAGCATTCAGTGTCGTGAAGTAATTGTGTACTCTCAGGACACGTGTAGGAGGGAAAATATTTAATCTGATCAGGCCTTTGACTCCTGGTTGCTTGAGAAACTTGTATGTATGATATCCATATTGGAGTTTAATGAAGTGAAATTTCAAATGTAACAGTTTTACAAGTTTAATTACTATTTTTATTTAACTTTGTACTGAGGGAAGTGATAGTTTTCTGTAGTAAATTTGCTTTAGAATAGCATTGATAGTGGGGATTTGGCTGATATGCTATGGTATCTTGATATAATGATTGAATTCACTGTAGTGGTGTTTGATGTACTGAGATTGATCGTATATAGGAGTGATATATGTACACAGGTACTGCAAATATCCTTTCTTTTAGTGTTGCACGGTGATCAGCATTCATTTTAGAAATTATGGATTTTACAACCATGTTATAAATAACTATTTTAATTTCCCGACGTTTCGACCTTCATATTAAGGTCATCTGGAGTATATACAAGGAGAAGCTGAGTTACATTTCACACAGTAAGCTAAAGAAACATAACTGGTGATTTGATCACCGGTTATTCTACTGGCATGACCTCTAGTGGAAAAAAAAAATACAGATAAAATTACAAATTAATTATTTAGAAACTACATCAAAGCTAAATTCTATTTAAGATAGAAACATTCTTTCTTATAGATAGTTTTCTTACAGTAGCAATGATGTCCTATTTTTAACGTTACAATTGTTATATTAGATTTAGGAGTCTGGATTATCTACAGTCCTGTTTATAGTTAACCCTTAGGGAGAAAGGTTCTGTGGGTAGACATATGCTTGGGATTTTTAAACCATCATTATTGTTCAGATTGGGGTGGCTGATAGGAATCTCACAGGCTTCCTTAAATTTGCGTTCATGCCATGTTTTGGTGTGATGTAAACAACTGGTGCTTTTCCAGTCAATTCTATGTAAAGTGTTCAGGGCATGATCAGAAAGGCCAGTTTCACCATAGTTATTATATTTAATGTGTTGTTTATGTTCCTTTTGTCTGATAGGAGATATGTTGTATATGGACTGTTAAGAAATAGTTTAATAGTAATAAGAATTGTCCATAAGAGAGTCAATTGGCATGTTAGAAGTTGATATCTAATTAGTAAAAATAACTGCTTTGCGAGTAAACTAAAAGTTTAATAAGTTGAATTTGTAAGCAGAGAGTAAATAAATTTTAGAGTTAGAGATTATTTAGTGTTGAAGTGAAAGGGTTCTAATTTTATGCTAAAGATTTTATAGGTGGATAGAGAAAGCAATCTCCCTGTCATTTGATTCATGTATATTTCATATTAATGTAAATAAATGTGTTTTAATTATTTGTTAAAAGAGTGCTGCCTGATCCTTTATTTTATAACTGCACTGTTCCTAAATAAAGCGGACGTGAGCTGGAAACAACTAAGGCATTAAAAGCGCAGTTTTATTACTTAAGAACCACAACTGTTTATGTAAACTTTGTTGAAGGAAGTTATGCTAGTAAGAGAGAGAGAGAGAGAGAGCTCTACCGTAAGTTTTATTAAGACTTATGCCGAATATTTGATATACTGATGGCGCAGTCTGAACTGTAACAATATGCTGTCTGCTGTGTTATTGTAATATCTTCTTTTATTCTTTATTACTAATTAGTTGTGTGTGCTTTCTCTCTCGTAACCTTTCTCACTTACTTTACTGTGTATTATGTTTATCCACCCTCCGTATTTATTAGTCGTATGCCTATGAACACTGAAAAATTTATTTGCCAGACTGCGCCATCAGTTTTTCTTAATCAGTAATTCTTAACAGTCCATATACAACATATCTCCTAGATTATAAGAGAAAATATACAAAGGGAATCAACTTACAGAGGCTCTGTATCGCACATTCAGTCAAGAGTCTTTTACTAAACTCTTTATGGCTTTTCTTTCATCTCAAGTTTTAGGCTTCCTTCAGGAGCTTGCTACAGCAGTATCACTTTGGGATATTAGTGGGCTTTTTGACTGCAATCTGCAGTACTCGAATAGCACATATACAAGAGGTTTCAGCATATGGGTGTCTACTTTTTTGCCGCCACTTCTGCTACTAATCGCCGATGACTGATTTGGCTCTCTTTGGTAACAGTGCTTTGCCTTTTGCTCTCTCGGCACCTGGATCTCAGCTCTCCTCTGTAGTAACTGGGGTCTTGTCTCACCTCTTTTCTCTGCCACCACTGCTCTGGTTCCGACTTCTGATGACTCTCTCTGCTGAACACTGGAAGTCCTTTATGCTCGGCTCAGTCCCCTTTTATTTTGCGATCTTGGGTCCTTGCACTAAGGGTAGTAAACCCCCCCAAAGAATTCAGCACGACTCTTTCATCTTCTTTTAAGTTTGACCCGCTCTTTGTTCTCTCCGTGCACTCTTTTGATCGTAAGTTGCCGGCCAGCGGAAAGCTGTTTGAACCTTTTAGACTTACTTTGGAGGTGTTTATGTGCAGAGCTTGTAAGCACTTTCTCATACACAAAAGTCATAAACAACCTTTCTTATGCCCTCATAGAGAGCTATTACACAACATTCCAGCAGCAAAACATTGCCTTTGTTTTTGACATTCTAAAATATTCTTGTTAAAGAACTTTATACAGTTAATTCCCATAGGATTATTTACAAAAGTATCTAGCATAAAATATACTGAGACAAACAAGGTTATTTTTATGACAATTTCATGGGACTTGACCTCTGAAAAAATTGATGTAAAGCGCTTTAGTATTTTTAAGCTACATCGAGTTTTTACACAATAAATAAGGTATACTCCAGGGTGGGCCAGCAGAGGGAGTGGGTTTGGATGAGTTGATTAAGCTTTTTAATTTTGCAGGAGGTTTAAAGGTGGCTTTGAGGTTGTATTTCTGTAGTATTCTGTTTATTTTATCTGATGTCCCTTTAATGTAAGGAATGGTTATAGTTTTATTGTAATCTGGTTTATCTTTGTTTTTTATTGAGGTCTTGTAGAGAATTTTGTTAATAGTGTTTTGGCTGTAACCATTTTTTAGAAAAGTATTGCTGATAGCTTTAAAGTCATCTTTCAGCACTTGTTCATTGGAGCAGATCTTCAAAGCCCTGTTTTTTAGAGTATTAATGACACCTAGTTTTTGTGTTGGGTGGTGGTGGTAGGAGTTTGTGTGTGTGTGTGTATATATATATATATATATATATATATTGGCAAGTTTGTGTCGGTTTCAGGTAAACAGAGAAGGAAGACGTGTGACAAGTGTATCTAGAAACGGAACTATGTTCTGTTTTTCAATCTAAATTGTGAACTGTATGCGTTTGTGTTGTTTGTTTAGGTGGATTAGGAAAGTGTCTGGTGGTCATTGGGCCAGATCGTGAAAACATTGTCTACATATCTAAGCCAGACTTTGGGTTTTAAAGGAGAGGAATCTAGAGCATGTTGCTCAAAATGTTCCATGTAAAACTGCAAACATCAGCGAACAACATAGTGGAAGCTTGAGAATTCTAAATATTAGTGTGCAAAAGAATTATAGTAAAGGTATGATTTTTGGAAGCCTTGATACATTCAGTTCATTAAGGCTGATAGGATGTTTTAATGCAGCTGCAGATTTGAAGAGGAGTTGATGGTGTGCGTGTGTGGTATTTGTCAGCTGGGGTAGCAAAAGTAGATAGCACACTTTCTCTCCAACTAACAGTCTGTAGGTTCCAATCCTACCATGGCATGGATGTTTTAGTAAATGCGTTTAGGTGGTAGGTAAATTTCATTGCCTTCTGTGAGACCACCCCATTTTTATTTTAATGGTCCCGAAAGCTTGAAAAAATTCCATGTTTTGTATCAAGGACAAAGTTCTGGATTTCCTAACCTTCAGCCCTCTGAAACTACTAATTCTAACATACTATAGGTTTACTAACTTTTGTGGATGGGATTCACTTAAAAAAAGTTTTGCCCACTATAGACCATAATTCACAACATACTTTTGCCTAATGATTGATCCAACTGTAGTATTAATAAAATCCTACTTCCACTCCTTTTCCTCTTTTTTTCAGTCATGACTGCTTCACAGGTATAGTCATCCCACATGTTGAACAGACTTCAAAATTTCAGACAAAAAATACAGCCGTCATGCTGCCTTTAGGCTTCATATTAAACTACCATTTGTTATATTAAAAATACCAAGAAATTTTCTATACTTTTCCTAAGTAAGCAAAAAAAGTTTTGCACGTGAAATATATTCACGTCTGAGCTACTTGTACATAGAGGCTAATGACTTCATATCACTTGCTTTAGTATGTATCTCATAATGCAAAAGCACACTCCCTTTCAGGCATGTATAATGCAATGCATAATGGGAAGGACCACTACCCAGACCTTTGTTGACTTTGGCTCTCATCCAACCTTATATTTGCTAGCTGTTGGTTGACCCCACTTTCAAACATAAAGAAAATTTTTATTATACTGCACCACTCTATGTTTGTAATCGCACAATTATTGCGAAGAAATCGAGCATCAAATAGCACAACAGCAACGTGAACTTCCTACAGGCCGAAATTTTCTTATTTATACATAGGGTTTCCCACAAGATTCGTATTTTAATGAGCCGTGCAATGAAACTGAAATTAGGTAAGCACAAGAATCAAGTTAAACAAGATATTTAATTCTCTCACAAAATTATTCTTACATAAGAAATAAGAACTCTATTAAGATCAATACAATTAGAAAATAATTTATGTATTCTATAAAGTATTTAGCTTCTACTCAGCTGAGTGCATCATTTACTGCTAGTACTTATATATAAGGTTTTCACAATTCTCATCTGTTAGGATTTCAACTTAGTTTCATTTTAAACAACATCAATATTCAGCAAAACACTTAAAAATTAATTTTTTTTTTTTGTTTCATAGAATAATTATAAACTTCAATTTTATCAAACACTTAGCTGGCATCATCAATAGATATCAGAGGATTAAAATAGTTCTTAAAAGGCTCAGTCTTGAATTTACATATACATTGTGAGATAATACATTCAAACACGAACTAATTCTTCAATGAAGTTTCTCATATTAGTTTCACAAGGAAATGTTTTATAATATCACTCATTCAAGCTTGACTAGCTGGCTCCAGCAACACGAAATTTGACCAAGTTCTCCGGACACAAGTAACACTATCATACGTTAGTTATAGAATAGATATTCTGACCGGTATATGATCATCATAGCTTGCAGATTATGGAAAACTCTTACAACACTTCTAGGCACTCGATAATCTTCCACTATAGGCAACACAAAACTTATGGTATCCCTGAGTTCAATAACTTATTTGTTAAGACTGGAAAATTTATTTTCTTGCTCTTATTAACTTATCTTACGATAAATCTCGGTCATATTATCCTTTCACTCGGGTAAATTCCTCTACAAGGTGACAGGAAACTATAAATAAATATGAGTTCGAAGTAAGATTCATTAAAATCGGAACAAGTTTCCAAATCTTTGTTACGTCATACGATCCCAGGTTAGATCACATCTCACGAGCTTCCTACACTCTCTCCATTTTCCCTCTGGTTCTTTCTTCCTCTATCTCATAAATCCTTTCTCTTTTTCCTGCCCAAACTTGTTTTTTTATGCTCTTTCAGTTTACAATGAAATTCCGACGTGATCGTTGTATAGTTCCCAATGCTAAGGCACGCGCTATTTCAAAATAACTTTGTTTTCTGACAGCAGCCAATCAAATCACATTAGCATAGTCCCTTAGAAATACTTTCATTTTCAGTAACAACAAATAAAATGCATATATTACAGTTTGCTTAGGATACATTTACAAGTTAATATAAAGAATTTATATAAGATAAATAACTAAAAAAAATTACAATTATTATTTCAATGAACAAAAAACAGTAAGTGTTTAACACGTTTGCTGTCACGCTACTTCGGCATAGTCTGTTCCCGTACGCCAAGCAATTTCACTTCTTCAAGGTCAGTACGGTAATCTCGTTGCCGGCGGTAAGTGTCATACGAGTATTCTCGTAGTTGACTTGTGCAGAGCATATACTATCTATGAGAATACACAGTTTTGATGCTAGCTCCACAAGCCAAGCATTTTCACTTCTTCAAGGTCAGTACAGTAATCTCGTTGCCGGCGGTAATCACCATATGAGTATACTCATAGCTGGTTTACCAACTACGAGCATACTCTTAGTTGGCAGCGAACATGTTAAATTACAATTTACTTAGGAGCAAACTTAGCTCAGGAAATGCAATTCATGTTAAATCATGAATGAAGTATTAATAATCATAAAATTCTTCATTCACAATTTAACACCGGTTTCAACCTATATTGAGGTCTCTTCAGTGGAAGCCAGACCTGGGAGATTACTTGGGAAAAGTATTAAAACCAAGTATATAAAATTTCTTGGTATTTTTAATGTATATTACACCCAAAGTAAAAAAATTTCTACATCTTTCTCTCATCCAGAGATTTTTATTAAGAAGGTCGAGCACCTTTTGTCTACTTGTATATGAAAAATATATGACTTCTGTATCCCTTCAACCTTGGCATCTCTCCCAGGTCTGGGTAGTGGCACTTCCCATTATGTGCATTATACATGCCTGAAAGGGATGTGCTTTGCATTATGGGATACATACTAAGGTAAGTGATATGAAGTCATTAGCCTCTATATACAAGTAGCTCAGACGTGAATATATTTCACGTGCAGAACTTTGTTTTGCTTATTTGGGAAAAGGATTAAAACCAAGTATATAAAATTTCTTGGTATCTTTAACGTATATTACACCCGTGGTAAAAAACTTTCTACCATCTGTTATCTCCATCTCTTTGAGTGCAGAAAATTCATCATCATCATCAAATTCCTGCCATGTACCCTCAAGGGGTGTACAGGATATGACAGTACTACATGAAAAAATTACATCATTACTAACTTCCTGTCTACAATTTTCCTCCAAATCAGTCTGTTACTTGTCAAGACTCCAACATTATCAGATCTTATATTTCTATCATCTAAGGCACTTTGTACCGTATCAATCCACCTATATCTTGGTCTTCCTCTGGGTCGTTTTCCTGCCAACCTGGCAGAGAACACTTGTTTTGCTAATCTTTCCTCTCCCATTCTATTTAAGTGACCATACCATCTGAGATTAGCTCTGCTAACGCATTCCTGGATGCTGACAATGTCAAGTTCTTTCCTAATATCCTCATTTTTAATATGATATTGCCATTGATGCCATCTGTTCACGCCTCTAATCTTTCTCAGGACTCTCATATCTGCGGTCTCTAGTCTTTGGTCAAGTGTTTTACTTCTGACCCAGCTCTCAGATCCATAAGTTAAAATTGCTTTGAACACAGTCTTATATACAGCTAATTTAGTGTTCCGACTAATTTCTTTCCTATTCCATATGAATTTATTCAATTGACTTCCCACGATACCAGCTTTGCTGATTCTGTTGTCTATTTCTATATTTAGTTTACCATCTTCAGTAAAAATCGTGCCTAAGTAGCTAAAATGTTTTACTTGTTTCCACAGGTTCTCCATTCACAACACAGTTGACATTTTCAATGATTCTGCCTATTTTCATTGTCTTTGTCTTTTTATTGCTGACCTTCATACCATATCTATTACAACAGCTATTCAATTTAGTCAGAGAATCTTGCAGACTTGTAGCGGATTTATTTAGAAGTATAACATCATCCGCATAAAGCAAAGAGCTGACATTAACATCTCCAATTTTGATATCAGGTTTAATACCACATTCCTTCATAATGTGATCCATATAGATAATGAATAACAGAGGGGATAATGTACATCCTTGTCTCACACCAGATTTAACATTAAACCATCTTCCTGTACTTCCTTCAATTCTAACTGATGACTCACAACTCAAATAAAGACTAAGTATTGCTTGATATAATGCCCCATTGACACCATATAACTGCAGCGTATTGAATAGCTTCTCTCTTGGCACCTTGTCATATGCCTTTTCCAAATCGACAAAACTTAAATACAGATCTTTGTTATATTCCCATGCTTTCTCGACTATTTGTCATAAAGTGAAGATCTGATCCTGACAGCCTCTATTTGGCCTGAATCCAGCTTGTTCTTCACCAAGCTTTTCTTCCACAATTCTTCTCAACCGTTTCTCAAGTATACTTGCATAGATCTTGCCAGGAACACTCAGTAGGGAAATACCTCTGTAATTCTCACATTCAGTTTTATTTCCCTTTTTATATATGGGTACTATGAGAGCTCTACTCCAATCATCGGGAATTCGTCCCTCTGTCCAGGCTTTCTGAACTATGCAGTGCAGCCACTGTAAGACTCTTATACCACCATACTTCAGCATTTCTGGTCGAATATCATCTACTCCTGCTGCCTTTCCACATTTCAAGCCTTTGATGGCTTTTTCTACTTCAAGTATGGATATGTATTCCTGACTGCATGCCTGGTCAGTGTTTTTTATCACTGTGCTGTCATCACTGCTTGTTTCATTTAGCAGTTTTTCAAAGTAATTACTCCATACTTCAAGGATATCTTTTTCTCCTGTTTTCATTTCACCTTTATCATCTCTAATTCCTTTTACAGCACTCTTTCCTCCATTCCTAAGCTTCTTCAACAACCTCCAGAATATTTTGCCACCTTCTTGATATTTATTTTCTATATTTTTGCCAAAGTCCTCCCATGACTTTTGTTTAGCTAGTTTTACACACTGTTTAGCTTTCTTACATTTGTCTCTGTATTCTGTAAGAGTAAAAGCTGACTTATTTGCCAGGAACTTTTGATATGCTTTCTTCTTTTCCTTCACTGCCTCTTTAACTTCCTGTGTCCACCAGGGAGTTCTGATTTTTTTATCCTTGCACACAACCTCACCACATGCCTCTCTGGCAGAATCAATCAATGTTTCCTTCAGAGTTTGCCACTGAATCTCCAAGGTTTGATTCCTGTTCTCAAACTCTTTCATTTTCTTTTCAATAATCTTTCTGTATTTTAGTCTACAGTTCACATCTGAGAGCTGCTCAACTTTTATTCGCTTTAAAACTTTCTTACATGTTATTCTTTTCAATATGAAATTCAATTTTATCCTGCTCAAGACTAAATAGTGATCACTTCCAATTTCAAATCCTCTGTACACTCTGGTGTCCTGCACCAGGGGAAAAACATCACTATCAACAATAACATAGTCAATGAGACTTTTCTTATTCCTAGCCTCTTCTCTCCATGTGAATTTGTGCACATTTTTATGTTGGAACATGGTGTTAGTAATAACCAGTCCATGTCCTGAGCAGAAATCCAACAGATATTTGCCATTATTATTAGCTTTGCTCTTTTCTCCAAATTTTCCCAAAATATTTTTGTATGTCTCGCAATCATTTCCTACTCTACTATTTAGATCCCCAACAAGGACCAACTTTTCATTTTTCATTGTGTCAGTTGCTTTTTCTAAAGCCTCAAAAAATTCCTCCACTTCTACCTTAGTAGAACCTTCTGTGGGACCATAGGCACAAATAAGTCTCATTGTCCAGTTCCCCATTCTCATATTTGCTCACATTACTCTACTTGAGACTGACTGCCATTCAAGAAGATTAGCCTCGTATTTTGTGTTGAATACTATGGCTACTCCTTCTTTTCCTTGATTGTCATTGCCTGAATATAACATTTTGTATTTATTGCTCAGAAAGATCTCACCAGTTTTGGTCTTTTTTGTTTCAGTCACCCCTATTATGTCGATCTGGTACTTATCTAATTCCTCAGCTAGCTCCATTTCTTTGCCATTCAGGCTTCTTATGTTGATAGTACCGATCTTTAACTCTGGTGATGTTGAGTTGGGGTTTGTTTTGAGATTTGTTCCAGTAGCCGACTTTTCGCTGTTCGCCCTGGTTCCCTGGCGAAAACAACGGGGGCCTTGTTTAACCGGGCGACGCCCCAGCCGGCATGAAATTTTGTCATGTTGTACCATCATTTTTTGTTTTGGTTTAACCAATAAGAATACAATTTGGTCGGCTAAATCCCAAATCGCCAGCCCATCCTCGTTCGTTCAGTATCAAAGTAGATACCCAACAGGGTGCACCACGAGAAGGTGAGGATTGGACATTAGGTCAGAAGCCCTGGTCGGTTCTCCTCATTCCTTTAAAGGCTATGTGGAGGTCTCCTCTCAGTTATACAGCTTTGACCCTTAAGCACCCCACAGAAAATTCAGTTTTCCACAAATAAGAAATTATTGTTGCGGTTTCCATTAATGAGAAAATGAATACGAACATTGCCTTATGCCAATACTTAATGCAGATTGAACTTGGCTAATTGGATAATGTCTATTCTCCAATCAGCAGGCTGTGGGTTTTGCATTCCACTGTCTGTGGATGTCTTTAGATGATAGATGATACTTCAACAGTGTGAGAACACTATCCTGCTTATTGCAAGCTTAAAGTGCTCGAAAAGCCCAACCATGTTTAATTTCTAGAACAGGGTTTTCAGGATATCTTTTAGTCCAGTCATGGTACAAATGTATGTTTACAAACTTTTATGGTGAGCCTGTCATCATGAAATTCCTGATATGTTTCCTCAAGTGGTGCATAGGATACAATGTGATAATATTACACGATTCTGTTTACATTATTACTATCTTCCTATCAACAATTTTCTTCTAAATTAATGTATTTGTCATGACTTCAATATTGTCAGATCTTATATTTCAGTCTTTTGACACACTTCTAATTGTATCAATCTACCTAGCTATGGCCTTCCTCTGGATCTGTTTTTCCTGCCATCCTGGAATCAAACACCTATTTTGCTGCCCTGTCTTCCTCCATTCTGCTTATGCAATTGTACCACTTTAAATTAGCTGTGCTCATACATTCTTTAATGTTAACAATGTCAAGTTCCTTCTTAATACCTTTATTTTTAATGAGTTGTCACTGGAGCCATCTTTTTTAAAAATATATATATCAAACCCACACATGAAAGGTCTCAAGACCTATAACATTGCAATGCTATGTATAGGCAAGTTATTAGAGAGAAGAAAGGTGTGTCAATGTTTTCTGAATAGCTGGAAGCTGTGCATTGGGAAAATCTGCACAGGAAAGACTGCTCTAATATGTGGAATGAAAAAATAGGATAAGAAGTCCATTTTGATAAGTTTGGAGCAGAACAGTATATGAATGCTAACCAGCAGCTGCCTCTGCTTGCACATGATTAGAGGGAAGCAGAGGAATAGTAGCGTCCAGTCATTGGAACAGAATCTGTGGAAATACCTATAGAAAAGACAATGCAGAAGTGAAGTGAAACAATAGGAAAGTGACTAGGACAGTTATTCTTACTCATTATGAAATCTGTAATAGAGATGTTTTTTTAGTACTGTATTATGTCACATTGCTACAAACTTGAAGCAGCCTGTGTTCTGCTACTTTGAGAGAGAGAGAGAGACATCAACCAGGCAAACAGCTTTCCCCCATACACAATTCTTCATTCTGAAGATCTCTGGTGTACCATCCCAGATGTGAGAACAGCACTGTAAGAATAAACTGACCTGTTACCCACAAAGCATCATGAATTGAGCAGAAGAGAAGTAATGTTCAGATTGAAAAAAGAATACCAAGAGCTTATGCCAAGAGGTCTACCCTTTCCCCAGGAGATTCCATTGATTATTGACTGCATTTTTAGTTTGGACTACCCTGCTCTCCTGCTGGAAAAAACCAAGGCCTGGATTAGGGTCAGGGATCCTGAAATGGAATGGGTAACAAAATCAGCATCACGACAAAAATAATTTCAGTTATTAAGAGCAAATGCCTGGATCAATATATATATATAGAGAGAGCAAGCAAGCAATAATCACACTGTGGAAAAGATATATACATAAAAATATCAAGATCATCCCAATTGGCACTGCTTCAGTGCCTACAGGACATGATACCAAGATGTGCCAGGAGAAGGATGACCTATAGGTAAAAAATGCAGCATTCCAAATGTGCTGGTGAATCAAACCATTAAAGTTTTGAAGTTATTTTATAATAGAGTTGTATTTTAGTACTGTATTATGTCACAATGTTACAAGCTTGAAGCAGCCTGTGTACTGCTGCTTCAAGTGAAATTCAAACCAATATACAGAGGTTTGTATTTCACATCTTGATTGATTTATTGATCAAATTGATTTATTGCCATATAGAAGTTGCAGTATAAAACTGTTTTGCTGATGTAACTTTTGTTATAAATTTATAGCTGGGACAGCTTCCAGGATCAAGCTTGCAGAGCCAAACTATAGGTCAGGTAACTACGACCGAAGTTGTGTCTTCACTAACAAGCAATTCAGGAAGTGTCGCACCAGTAACTACAACAGGAGCTACAACACCAACTGCAGATCCTGAAAAGCGGAAACTAATTCAGCAACAACTAGTACTTTTACTTCATGCACATAAATGTCAGAGAAGAGAGAATCAGGCAAATGGAGAAGTACGGCAGTGTTCCTTACCCCACTGTAGGACAATGAAGAATGTTCTTAATCACATGACTACATGCCAGGCTGGGAAAGCATGTCCAGTCCCTCACTGTGCATCATCTCGTCAAATTATTTCACATTGGAAAAACTGTACACGAAGTGATTGCCCTGTTTGTCTACCACTTAAACAAGCTTCGGATAGACGTCAGCAGCAAACAGGTAACTGAGAGCAGAAGTGCTATTGATTAATAATTAAAATTACATAAATCTCATTTTATATTTTCCATTTCTCCATTTTAGTCATTTATCAGGCTGTTTTGCTTAAAATTAAAGTAAGGAAAAATATCCATTTATCTACATACTATAATGCAGTATACGCGCGAAAGTGCAAATGCTTTATCATACAGGTTGACTTAACTATCCATGTGACTCAGTTCAGTTGTTCCTGCTATAGCAATATTAAAAAACGTACCAATTTTTAGTTCTAACCTGTTGTAATCAGTTTTTTAGCTCTTGATTCACAGACCATTCTGTGAGATGGTTGGATTGGGTGTGTTAGGCACTGTTCCCCAGAAGTAACAGTAGTCTGAACTTGACTCAAAACCATATTTTTTTTTAAATACAGGACTGTTTTTTCCTTACTTTATTACTATTTATTAAGGAGTACTTGCCAATCTGAATTCTCATATATTTTATATGAGAATATAAAATATATGAGATTAATAATTGCTATGCTGTCTAAAACATGTTTTAGACAGCATAGCAATGTTTTAGACAGTTGCTATGCTAAAATACCATTTGGTTATTTTCACCTGCCTTAATTTTTACTCCCTATGCATGTGGACTTGTATGTTTATGTACTTACAACAAAGAAAATTATTATATTGTTCTTTTTCCACCATGTGAGTCCATAATGTTTGTGAAACTTGAAAAGTTTTGAAAGGTGATAGGGAAATTATATAAATTTACTATGAGTTGACTTGTCTAGGCATTGTACTATTTAAAACAGTACCGTGCCCAAGAGTTGGTATGTTCATCTTTTCTGGATACTTTGGTTAAGAGTTACCAACTCCCTGCTCTTTTTTAATTATTGGTTCTCATCACAGACCAGTAGAAATGTTGAGAGGTCAATGATGAAACCTTAGTTAGCTCTTGTTCGAAAGTTATGCTTTTTTAAGTTCCATTGTTTGCTTATTTCACTATAAAGCAACAGCGGATATTTAGTATTCTTTCATTTAATAATTTATGATGCCAGGTTAAAGCTTTTCAATAATAATTTAGTCACCAAATCAAAAATTCATTTATGAAATATACATTGAGATTTTTTTTTCTTATTCAATGCTTTAAAAAACAGTCAAATCTTCTTGCCTATTTTTCTTATTCAATGCTTTTAAAAACCGTCAAATATTTTGAGGCACATAAATTTATTTATTTTTCAGTTGAAATGAATGAAATTTGATACTACCTGTTAGCAAGAGGTATTTGCTTGAGAGTAAATCATTGAAAATGTCATGTGCACCCAGAGTATTTTTTCATGCCTACCAAATTTTCACTCATTTTTTTCTGTATTTCTGTATTAGCTTATTTTGTTTCAAGTTAGAGAAAAAGAACATCTTCAGGTTTTCATCTTGTCTTATGCAGGATAGCAAGCTGTATCACATGGGTAGCACCAGTTTTTTTGGGGGGGGGAGATCAAAACATGCAAGAAAGCATTTTTTTGGTCATGCGCTGCACATGACCCTCAGTCAAGAAGTTGCACCTAAAGTACATTCACAGATATGGGCTTTGCCAATTTTAAGATTTTTGGAACATTTGAAAAAAATTTTATTCAAACCCATATCTTTCAAAATTTTAAGAACCTCCTTAGCTCATTCGTTTTCCACAGTGCCCTGTAATTTGAAAGACTTGGGTTCGAATCTCATCTAGGATGAGAACATTTATTAGAAATTTTCCTCCAAGAGCCTCAGATTTTTTTTTTTTTTTCTTCCTGAAAAACAGTCAAGTCAGCCAAATGAACACACACACACACACACACACAGTTGACTACAATACACTATGCAAATAGGGTTAACTGTCCTAATGGAGCATTAATCAGGGTTTCAGAGAAACCAGGTTACTTGTTTTATGACAGGCCATGGAGCATAACCCACAATGGGAAAAGTTAATTTTATTGATTCTGTGTAATGTTTTTGAATGCTGTTTTGCATGCCTATTTATGAATAGGCAAAGTAGAATCTTCTACTTTGGATGAAGTGGAGGTATTTTTTTAGTCATTAGAAAAGTCAGCTGACATACGGAAAATAGAAAAGATGGTCTTTGTTGAAGATCCAAACAGCAGATCAGGAAATGAATTCCACATATAGAAATGTTTGGGAAAAATTTAGGAAAAAATATATAGGGAAGGGTTAAACTAATAAATATATTAGTTTAACCCTTCCCTAGTGATTCCAATTGGAATCACTAACTGTCTTGGCTTTCGTAGCCCATATTATGTGAATGATTCCAATTGGTATTGTATGTCGCAGTTCCATTTCTTTAATATAATAACAGGTATGTATTATACATATAAATCTTACCGATATCGGTTTTTATGACTTAGTAGAATAATATGCATATATTGGATTATAGAGTACAAGCTCAGAAGTTGAATATTTACTACCAGAATATAATGATTCCATATGGAATCAGTCGGTCAGAATTCCTATCCTGAAATGTATTTTTCATCAAAATACTTGATACTCTTGCTTTTTTAGACCTAAAGACAAAATAAATAGAAAGAAAAATTTTTTTCACTTGGAAAAACAAATTCAGGTTAGAAATGGTTAATGTTGCGTGTATTTTAGTTCTCATGTTTATATTCATAGTTTGTTGAGAAGGTATTGTATATTAATTTGTGTATGTGAGAGTGAGATCTTGAAGTGTCTTAGGATAAACTCATTAATCTGGGCGAGTAAAATCAGTAATTCAGTAATCTGACATAATTCTTTCCTAGATTGCAGTTTTGTACATATGCCATGTTAAAAACCTAATTTTGTTGTGTGTTACAGTTAAGTCTTGCCAGTAAAGTAAGAAGCTGATTGTTGGTATTGGTAACTTTTTTAAAACAATTGTCATTAATTTATAAAGAGGAAAACTCAGGAAATCCTTTTTAAAAAGGAATAATCACCATATTAATATATTAACTGTTTTTAATGAATTACTTTCTAGTGAAACTTATCAACAATTTTTAGTGTCTGAAGGTAAGAGCCTAAAGACTTACAAAATAGTGCTGTCTGCCTTCAATTCATTCTGTAATAGTGTATTTCTTGAAAAATCCTGTAAACATTCTAATATTATTCTCAAGGCATCAAATTCATGGATTTAAAAGTGATTGTAGATGTCATGTACAAGGGTGAAGTGATATTTCACGGGACCAACTTTCTACATGCCTTAGTGCTACTGAAAGCCTGATTGTAAAGATTTTTATGCAGATTGCGCATTAGGATGTTTCCAGTATTAATCTGCAAAAGGAGTATGATCATGATTTTGAGCATCCAGGTTTGGTTATTGCTGACGTACAGCAAAAACAACACAGCACAGAATTGCCACTCTTAAGTAAGAGGAAGACCTCGTATTAGATTTCTCATCATCAAATTCCTGCCATGTACCCTCAAGGGGTGTACAGGATATGATAGTGTAAAAATAATCATAATTTAAAATTCTGAATATTTTTACCTATTGTTTATGTTAGTATGTTTATTAGTTTTAGTTTCATAACATGCATTGTCGGCACTTGCGATGTGCCCGTTATTGAAATTGTTTTGTCAAATTGATATGTAAAGCATTTAAAAAATTTATGTAATTACTGGATTTGATATTTGTATTACTTACAGGAATTTTATTATAGTTTAAAATTATCAAAAGTTGTGTTTTATGAAGACATTCTCTTGTCACTAATGGAGACAACGTGTCAGCCATTATACCTAGTTTCTGGCTTGCCACTTTCATGGAGTGTGCATGCTCGCTGAGAAGTTTGATGTGTGATTCACAGCTGACAAGAACAGTGTTCAGTATCAGAGTAATGGGAGTAAACAGGAAGAGTGTTCGGAGAGAAAATTAGAACACAGGCTGGCAGACATTTAGATTTGGAGGAAATTGAGTTTTTTTATGTGACAGGCAGAGGGAAATTAACAGTATATTCCAAAAAAGAATCGTGGAACTATGAAGTTTCAAAGTGGAATAAGTATTGATAAATAAAAGAAAATATTGCTATAGACGTGAAAGGAATATTCGAGGAAACGCTAATTGGAAGATTAGTAGTAGATTCCAAAAAGGGAATCGTAGACCTGTGAATTTTTTAAAGTGGAAGAGTTAAGACTGTCGATAAGCATTAATGAAAAAAAGAAGAAATTGCTATTTATGTTCTAAAGGAACGTTTGAGAAAACTCTGATTAGGAAGTTTCATCTTAAGGATGCTGGATCTAACTATTATTTCTCTAAAAAGAGACAGAATTGAGTTAGGAAGAATTAATGTGTGCTACATGAATGATGAGAAAGGATCCTATGAAAATGATTTTTTCATAGGATCCTTTTGGAAAAGGGCCTTAACAGACAGAGAAACTGGCTATGAACATTTTGTCATTGTGAAAACAAAGTGTTTAGTCTAGTCTTAAATGTAAGTTTATTTTAAATGGCCTTGGATCCAATTAAATTTGTAGTTATGTAATATTTTTTAAAGTGTGTATATATTGTTTTTGTTTTATTAAATGTGTTTATTTTGTATTTTGGTCTTGAGTCAATGATTTTTGGATTCTGAAAGAAATATTAAAAAAAGGTCATTGCACCAATCGGAGTGAACTCTTGTGCATATATAGGTACACTCAGAAATAAAAAAAAATAATTGTTGAACAGAGATCATCTCTATGACAGGATTAATATTAAAAATAAATAAAAATCCTATATTTAAACAATGGCACAGCTGGTAGGAATTAATATTATGATAATATCCTCTATATAAACATCTCTATAAAAATCACTAATTATAACAATAGTACTACATGAAAAATTTACATCATTACTGACTTCCTATCTACAATTTTCCTCCAAATCAGTCTATTACTTGTCAAGACTCAACATCATCAGATCTTATATTTCTATCGTCTAAGGCACTTTGTACTGCATCAATCTACCTATATCTTGGTCTTCCTCTGGGTCGTTTTCCTGCCAACCTGGCAGAGAACGCTTGTTTTACTAATCTTTCCTTGCCTATTCTGTTTAAGTCACCATAACACCTGAGATTAGCTCTGCTAACACATTCCTGGATGCTGACAATATCAAGTTCTTTCCTAATATCCTCGTTTTTAATATGATATTGCCATAGATGCCATCTGTTCACACTTCTAATCTTTCTCAGGACTCTCATATCTGCGGTCTCTAGTCTTTGGTCACGTGTTTTACTTCTGACCCAGCTCTCAGATCCATAAGTTAAAACTGGTTTGAACACTGTCTTGTATACAGCTAATTTAGTGTTCCGACTAATTTCTCTCTTATTCTATATGAATTTATTCAATTGACTTCCTACCATACCAGC
This sequence comes from Typopeltis vanoorti, assembly GCF_054136105.1. Taxonomy (NCBI): domain Eukaryota; kingdom Metazoa; phylum Arthropoda; class Arachnida; order Uropygi; family Thelyphonidae; genus Typopeltis; species Typopeltis vanoorti. The sequence goes on from NC_143561.1 coordinate 70,008,407, forward strand.
TTTGTTGATTCTGTTGTCTATTTCTATATTTAATTTACCATCTTCAGTAAAAATCGTGCCTAAGTAGCTGAAATGTTTTACTTGTTCCACAGGTTCTCCGTTCACAACACAGTTGACATTTTCAATGATTCTGCCTATTTTCATTGTCTTTGTCTTGCTATTGCTGACCTTCATACCATATCTATTACAACAGTTATTCAATTTAGTCAGAGAATCTTGCAGACTTGTAGCGGATTTATTTAGAAGTATAACTCATCTGCATAAAGCATAGAGTTGACATTAACCTCTCCAATTTTGATATCAGGTTTAATATCACTTTCCTTTATAATGCGATCCATGTAGATAATGAATAACAGATGGGATAATGGACATAATCTCACACCATATTTAACATTAAACCATCTTCCTGTACTTCCTTCAAATTCCTGCTGACTTACAACTCAAATAAATTAATGCTAAGAAATCTTGATAATACTAGATTTCTTAGCAGTTCTAATGATAAAGGCATAAAGAAGAAAGTATCATCAAGAATGATGAACTAGACACACCAGAGGATATTAATGAGGTGGTAAAGTCATTCACAATTGAAAGAAGCTCAGAGCTGTCAGAATCTTAACTATCCACCTGCTCAGGTTTGTGTTCTTCATTCAAGTGTATACCGTAGTCCATCTCAGAACTTCTATCCATGCAGAGATCAGTGTTGGTAAAATGATTGCAGCACTTCAGGCACTGACAACAGAAAATGGTTTGTATTATCTGACAGTATGTGTCAAGATCCTATATTAATTCCAGTTATAAATAAGATGCCCATTCTTACTACTGTTGAATTAGGCGACACTCGGGCTCATCACATGGAATCAGATTATGTGGAGATAGTCGGATATTAGTTTTTTGTTCTATATTACCTGAGTTATCCACTTCTAAAATAGCATTGTTCAAAGTATAATACAAGATATTAAAACCGATGTCTAAGTATTATTGAAAGGACCTGCATTTTTACCTCTTGCCAATCCTTCACATTAAAGTAGTAATGGTTCCATGAAAATGTACTCGGATACACTCAGAATGCCTACTGTTATTGTAGCAGATCATCATGAAATGCATAATCAGCAACCTCAACTACAAGTTCCGAATGTCACTGGGGAGAAGGTACTTGGCTCAGTTTTATCCTTGGAAATCCTTGTCACAACATCATCGAGGCTTTATGCAGATGTTATACTATTAAACCCAAACAGAATCATTTATGAAACAGCATGAGAATATTTGATATGAATCTTTGTGTTGTAAGATATCATATCCGAACATGAAAGCAGAGTTGGTGAAGTTGAAGCAATTGATGAAGTGAATGTGAAATGATGTGAAGAGAATTATAGACATGAATTGAAGAGTGAAAAAGAATGGAAGGAAAGACGTGCTAAAGAATGATTGGAGAGTGGCTCTGTATTTAGAGGTATGGTGAAAGAGAAGGTGCACATGATTTGTTTTCCTGGAAGTGGAATGAGCAGAGTGATTAAAGTATTGGATATGAAGAATAAGCAATCAAAAGAGTTGATAGTTGTAGGGATGAATGATTTAGATGGGAATAAGGAAAATGTCAGATTGAGTATCAGGAGGTTGTTGTTGAGGAGAGTAAAACATAACAGTGTGTTGCCCAGGTTGAGTTGAGATGCTTATTGACGATTATAAATGCTATTTTACTGCAGGCATGTGAGGAGAAAGGAGTACATTTTATGAATATGAGGAATTAATTTGAGGGATGGATGAAACTGTATAAATGGTTTTGGTGTGAGTCAGTGTATGTTTGCTGGAAGGAAAGCTAATGACCAGTGAATAAAAGATCTGAGAGTGTAAGATGATGTCAAAGAGCAAGAAAGATGGGTAAGGAAGCTTGTGAACAAGAGAGAGATGAGTAGCATGAGTAAAGGAAATGAGAGGATAGAAACACAACACAGACAGAGAAACAGGGGAAGTCAGGGTGGACAGGAAGACATTGCACTGTTTACTAATGTAAACAAATATAGATCTGTTCACTAATGTAAACATTAGTGAATAAATCTAGAAATGATTTGTTCCCTAATGCCAGAAGTAGTTGAAATAAGGGGAACAAAATTGTGGCATTGATTGAGTTTATTCACCCAAAACAATCCAAGACACAAGACATCCTTACAGGAATAGAGTTGGATGGATATGATATTTTTCATGAAGAAAGAGAGGAGGGATACTGTTAATGGTAGCTACAGAGTATGCCCATCTAATGTGGATTTACAAGTAGCAGTGGTTTTGAGGCCATGTGTGAGGAGCAGGATGAAATATTTAGTTGGATATTGTTTTGGACCTGGTAATGTGGAGGGTAGTAAGAAAGTAATATATAGGCATACTCTGACTGATGCTTCACACTTGCGACACTTTTCAGTTTCCACCATGCCCCGAACTTCAGGCATTTTCTTGGCAGTTACGACACTAGCGACATGACACTAGCTTACCACTTGCATCGGCTTTCACCACTTAGCTTTGCTGTTGTTAGTTTGCTTAACAGCATGTTTGTAAGAGGAATAGCTCTTGCCATTTTATTATAAAAAAACAAATCGATGAAACCATAGCACCCCTTAACAGATCCATGCTCCTTCACAGATATTACCCTATCTGCTTAATTCTGTATATATGATCTCTCACTAATTTCTCCAAATCTTAGCAACTACAAAAAAAAAAAAAAAAAAAAAACTGGACTATTGTTCAATTTCTCCATTCTATCACCACCATCTTCCTTCCACTCACTGGGTACACTTTCTCAGTAGCTAGACTTTCATTGAACAGCCCAGTTAATAGAGCTGTCAGTTCCTTAGCACACAATGCTCTTAAAATACATGGTGGAATCCCATCCAGTACCACAGTCTTATTGACTTTCAGAGTATTATTATTTGAAACACATTTTCCTCATGCACTGAACCTTCAACTGTTCTCATCCTTCCAGGAATAAAATGCTTTTCCATGGTTGAAATGTCTCAATAAAGCGATCATTAAACAACTCCACTGTCATCTGCATTGGTCACTTGATCCCCATTCTGACAGGATCATTTTTCCACACATTTCTTCTCCTGTTGGCTACATAACAAAAGCATTTCTTGGGATTTTCCACAGATTGTAGTTCCTAATCCCTTGTCATATTCCATTTTTATTTTCCTTGCTTGAGTCTTATATTCCTCATGCAGGCTCTCCACCTCTCTTTATACCTTTCCATAACCTCTTTTTCTTGTGCATTTCATGTTTGATTTCATTAATCTGTTTTACACCAAATCATGTTATCTTTTTCATTATTTGCCATTAGTGTTGATAAATATTTCTTCATTAGCCCCATGCACTGCTGATATTTCTTCCACGAATGGAAGAGTTGCAAGGGTGATATATATGGAATATGCTGTACCCTTCTACTTCTATTCTTGTGATGACATAATCTTTTGTCAACCATATTTCACTGAATCCAGCAATCTTTGGAAAGGCTGAGGCTGTCAATGCCACCAGTTCACTTCCTTTATTCTTAATTCTCCTGTATAAAGAAACATTTCCTTGTCACCATTTCTATGCCTATTAGTAATCCTTCCAGATTCCATTTTACCCTGCAGTCTACTATATATTCTTTCATTTCCCAAGTGACTTTTCCCAGATGAGGCCACGCCTGTTACCATCCACCCTGGCAACTCTAGTTTCTCTGCTTAACTCTCTCACTCGTCCTGAGAACAGCAGCCCATCTCTGCATACATGTCTCTTCTATCCTCAGACCTACTCCCAGCATACACATATTCTGACCTCTCTTTCAACACCATCATGTCATTCAATTCTGTATTATCATACAGTAGTGAACAAATTAATCTGAACACTCATATTTTAAAGAATTTTAATTTTGCAAGAAAATAAGTACAAAATTTAAATCCCAACTTTACCTTATAATTTATATGTGCTTCTCTGTTCCTAATAAGTTCATTAATTCACTTACGCATGGAATCTACCAACATAAAACACTTTAATTTCTGCATATCACAACCATACTTAGTACAACCATAATGGGTTGTATTAAGTTATCCTTTGTATCAGTTTAATTTTCCACTATGGCTCACAAATTTTCTATTGGGTTAATGTCAGAAGAGTTACCTGGCTACTGAAGCAATTGGATGGTGTGATTTTTTAGGAACTCTTTCACTTTTTTTGAAGTGTGGCATGGGGCGAGATCCTGTTGGAAGATAAGTTCTTTGTCTTTCTGGATCTGTGGGACCACTCTTTTCTCGAATATTTTTATGTATTGGTTACTTTTCATCATACTGCTAACAGGCACAAATGATCCTGGACCGTCATGTGTAAAACAGCACCAGAACATTTAGCTGGGTGTTCAGGAACTTGTTGAAGGTGGGTTGGAGTAGTCCTCTCAGCTGCTGATTTGCAAACATAGGGTACTCGCTCTCCTTGGACAAAAAAATGGCTCTCATCTGAGAATATGACCTTCTTCCACTCCTCAACAGTCTAATCTTTGTACACTTTTGCCTATTGGAGCCTCTTTTTCTGCATAGCCTTCATCAACAGCTGTTTCTTTTTTGGTCTGTGGCCTCTGCTTCCAGCAATCTTCGATGGACTGTCATATCAGAAATATTAATCCCACTAGCTACCAAGTCTCTATTTTAGTCTACAGCAGAAAATTTTGGATTTATTTTGATTTTCCTAACTAGTAAATGATGTTGAGTAAGTGTAGTTTTCTTTCTTCACCCACATTTTCTTTTCAGTCAGGAGTAAAAGGTGGCTGTCTCTCTAAACCTCTTTAAAATCGCAAACAGTACCTAAAACATCACCACACTCATTGGCAATTTGTCTTTGATGTGTGCTGAGAAAGAAGACATATTTTTGAATGCTTTCTTGGAGATGCATCCATTTTTTAGCTACACAAAATGAATAAAACACTATGAATGTCAACTTATTTACATTATAAAAAATGCACAACACTATTAACAAACATCTTAGAGACAGTTAAAACGGTTAAAACACCCAGCACTCAACCAAAATAGTGAACTAAAAATAAAATTGAAAATAGTAAACCAAAAACTTGACAAAAATTCGGCTTGTTCAGATTAATTTTTTTGCTACTGTGTCTTTTTTATGTTGAGCCCATACACGAGAAGTTGGTTAATCAACCTATAGTATATTAAAGGGATAAAAATCCTATGTTGTTATATAGCCAGTAAGTGAAACTCAATATCGAGAACTACGATCTATGAGTTTCAATGCCGAAAAACTATCGACGAAGGCAATTCGAAGCAAAGGTGGAGCAAGCTCCCTCAATATTCTTGATATTGACCTCTCCTCATAATGTAATGACAGTATTACATCTCCTAGGAGCTGTATTTTACATTATGAGAGAATATCAAGAGTAGTGAGGGAGCTTGCTCCACCTTTGCTTCGAATTGCCTTCGCTGATAGTTTTTCGGAAAAACTATCAGCGAAGGCAAATTGAAACTCATAGGTCGTAGTTCTCGATCTTGAGTTCCACTTACTGGCTACATAACAACATAGGATTTTTATCCCTTTAATATCTATTAAGTTGCCAGAAAACTAGCCGTTTGGCTTTTCATTTTAATTACAAAATATAAGCACAACCTATAGTATATTAGTACTGTGTATGGATAGTGGGTTAGGAAAGGAGGTACTTGTTCACATTTGATTTAAATGACTGTATATTGTATTCCTTGGGGAACACAACAGGGGGAAGACTGTTCCACAGTCAGCAGTTGCAGGAATGAAGGAGGAGGAAAAGAAACTTGTTCTGTGGGTTCCAAGGTGCACTGTGAATGGATGTTAAGCAGCAGCTGCACGTGTTCCGACGAGCTTAGTACTAAGTGGGGGAACTATTGATGCTACTTCAGATGAACATTTTTGTGGAATACAATGTGTATTCTACAAATATTAGGAAATATTTGTAGAATACACATTGCGGAGACCAATCGTCTACAAAGGGGGGGGGGGGGGGTGAGTTGGTAAGTGATGAGTCATTAATAAGTCTAATTGCTCTCCTTTGAGTCAAGCATATTTTGAGGGCATTTTTGTGGGCCCCACACCATATGTGAGAGCAGTATTCAATAGCTGGGTGGATTTGTGATTTGTATAAGGTTAACACCTGTTCTGGGGTGAAGTAACGTCTTGAGTGAAAGAGAAATCCTAGTTTTTTAGATGCTGTGGATGCAATGGTTGTGATGTTTATGCCAGGAGAGGCTTGATGTCAGGGTAATTCCGAGAAGAGAAATCTCAAATTGTTTGGAAATTTGGGTGTTGCCACCCAGTTCACACTTCTTATCAGATCATTTGTACCAACAATCACTGTCACCTCATCCACATTCTATCTCACCTTATTGCCATAGCTCTTAAATTTTAATGAATGTATGGAGATTTTTCTGTACACAACTATTCATTCCTTACTCACTCTCTTCAGTACTCTCCTCCTTGCTCTCTCCGTTTATCATCTACCTTCCTTGCATCTCTCTCTCTGTGTGTGTGTGTGTGTCTGTCTTTGTCCTCTTACTCTATCAACTTTCTCTTATTTCCTCGCTTTCCTTCATTTGTGTAACTTTCTCTCACATCAGTCAGCTTTTCACATGGCTCTGCTCATTTTTTATACTTTCTCTTTCTCTCCTAGCATCCTCCCCTCACTCGAGCTTCACTTACAGTCCTTACTATCTTTCAGATCATACTTCCTGTCACATTACCCATATCAAGTCCATAGCAACTTCATGCTTGCCTTCTACTCAATCAGGCTACATATATAACACTCTCCTGGCAAACACTTGTTTCTATCACACCATTGATCCCAGAGATACTGATATCGTAATTGCCCAGCTCCTTCTAGTGTACATGCCATAAGCACAGCATACTAACTACAAAATCTTGCAGAAAATGTAATTTTTAAATGCTGTAGGCTGGTTTCCACTGTCAAAAAAGATGTTGACAGTGGAAACCTGGTGACTGCTGGAAGAGGATTAGGGTGCTATGGCAACATTATTTTGGAGATCTATTAAACAAAGATGACAAAAAGAAGTGAAACTTGGTAAGAGGAAGAATATGATATGAAGATATGTCTGGAAGAGGCTGAAGAAGCATTACGAAAAAAGAATAGAAAGCATCCAAAGATAGGTGATTTGCATGAATTGATCAGAACTTCTTTAGTTTAAGATTGAAAATGACAGGAAACTCAAAAAGGGAGTGTAGTGTATTAATAACTATATAGAAATTGCATTATGTCACTTTACAAAGATTTATGAAAGAATGGTGGCAATAAGGATAAGAGATAAAATGGAGAAAGATATAAGAATTTAGTTGATATTCATCTTTTATGATGTAAAAGATGGAATAATTTTTATATAAAAATTATATCATGTTTTGGTATATGGTATTCTTATGTAAAAAAAAAAGAGAGAGATTTTAGTTATCCTGTGTGTGTGAGAGAGAGAGGAGGTAGATGAAATTGTGTACAACAGTATCAACAGAAATTATGGCTAGGTTTACTTTTAAATGTCTTAAATATGTTTTTGCCATGTTACCAAAACCTGAAAACTCAAATATTGTGCAGAATTTAAATTAACAGCAGATTTCTTAAATCTGGATACCTGCCAAGCAGCTCTGAGTATCTTCTCTACTTCATTTATAGAAAAATGATTATCCACTCATCCTAGTTTGAGGCCAGTGATCTTCTTTCAAGATATCTTGTGGATATCTTGAAAGCATGTCTACTACTACGCCTTGGCATTACAGTCCATTTAGGACCTGGGCCTGTCTCAGGATAGCTTCCATTCTTCGTGATTATGTGCCTTGCTCCTCCAGTTCTTTACTCTCATTTTCTTTAAATCATCCTCCACATCATCAAGCCATCTCCTTTTTGGTCATCCTCTGGGCCTAGATCCACCTGGTCCAGACATGAAGACCTTTTTTACGGCTTTATCATCTCCCCCCCCCCCCCCCATTCGCTGAACATGTCCTAGCTGCCATCTCAGCTTCTCACCTTTATTTCAGTAATAATATCCACTTCATTAAATTTCTCCATTATTTCTTTGTTATTTCTCACTCTCCAAGGTCCATTCTCATTAATTGGGCCAAAGATCTTTCTTAATACCTTTCGTTCCCATATTTGTAACCGGTTTTGATCTCTGGATCATTGTCCATGTTTCACAGCCATACAAAAGTACAGGTTTGAGGATTACTTTATATAGCTGGATTTTACTTTTTATTGAAATCAGATTAGATTTTAATAGTGGCTCAATACTATAATAAGTTCTGTTTGCAGCAGCTATTCTATAGGTAATTTCAACTGACATATCATTACTTTGTTATTACTGAACCCAAATATTTGAACTGCTGGACTCGTTCAAAGGTTTCTTCATCTACTGTGAAACTTTGGCTGTTTCCCAATTTTTGTTTATCTCTGGCAACAATTAAGTATTTTATTTTAGTTTTGTTTGTTTGTAGTCCCATTTTCCTTGCCTCCTCTCTTATTTGTCTATAACTTTCTCTGAGGCTTCTCTCAGTCCTTGCAATACAGTCCACATCATCTGCAAAAGCCAAAAGCTGTAGACTTCTATTCATAATAGTTCCACCTCTGTTTATAATTACATTTCGTATTACCCTTTCAAGGCATAGGTTGAAAAGCATTGTTGATAGTTGATCTCCTTAATCGTAATCCTTTGGTAATCCTAAACTCAGGTGTGATTTTGCCCTATATTTGCACTCTACCCTTGGTATTTCTGAGTGTCATTTTAACTAATCTTATCTGTTTAGGTGTAATTTGGAATTCCTTCATGACTTTAAATAGCTTATCTCTATCGATGTTATCATAGGCTTGTTTAAAGTCCACAAACAAAATGGTGCAGATTGATATTGAACTCGTAGTATTTCTTCATTACAGTTCTTTCTGTAAAAATCTGGTCTGTTGTTGATTTATCATACCTAAAGCCACATTGGTAGTCGCCCCCAGCATTTTTTCTATAAAGGGTTCCAGTCTAGTTCCCTTGCAAATATTTTGTAAATTACTGCTAACAGTGATATTCCTCTATAATTTTGGCACAGAGACTTGTCATTTTTCTTATGTATAGGAACGATAATAGCAGTGTCCCATTCAGTATGCAATGATTCAGTTTCCCACTGCCCACCGTATTTTAATAGCTCAACTGGTATTCCCTCTTCACCAGGTGCTTTATTATTTTTCATTCTCTTTAGGGCTAATTCCACCTCGTTTAATTTTGGTGCTTCCTCTGTCTCAGCTTTTCCCATATTTGCCAGGGGTTTGTTAAACTCATCTTCTCCTAGAACGTTATTTTCCAAGCTTGTTTTCTCCTGAAGGAGATCTTCAAAATATTCTGTCCACCTTCTCAAAATGTCCTCCTTTCCACCGAGCAAGTTGCCCTCAAGGTCTCTGCAGAAAGTTGTTCTGGGTTGAAATCTGCCTTTAATTTCCTTTATCTTATTATATATTTTCTTAATTCGTCCTCTATTCTTCAAAATCTCGATTTCATTTAGCCTTGCCTTTTCCCATTCACATTTCTTTCTTCTACACATCTTTCTGGCTTGTTTTCGTTTTTTTCTATATTCATTCTCATTTGTTGGAGTTTTTCGTTCAAGCATCTTTAGACGAGCTGTATTTCTGTCTTCAACACATTTTCTACATTCCCAATCATACCATTCATTTCTTTTATCATTGTTTCTGAATCCCAGGACCTCTTCAGCCACTTTAGTAATTTTATTCTTGATCCCTTCCCATTTTTTATCTATAGTCATATATTATTTGTATGTTCATCCTCATTTTCTTCATTTATTTCTTCTCTCAATCTTTCAATATATTTTTGTCTGATTTTTCAGTCTTTTAATTTTTGTTGGATGTCATATCTTGGTGTTTTTAATTTTTATCCTTTGTTTATATTTAATTCTTAACAAGTAATGATCCGTATCACAATCTGCTTCTCTAAAACTTATTACATCAATGATATCTGTCGCATGTCGTCTATCAATCATCACATGATCTATCTGATTTTCCATTATTCCATCTGCCAATCTCCAGGTAACTTTATGTACTTTTTTATGTGGAAAACAGGTTGTACATATGCTCATATTTTTGCTACTTGCAAAATCAATTAGTCTCATGCCATTTTCATTACTTTCTTCGTGTGCACTATCTCTTTCAATTGTTGGAACCATTCAGTGCCTGATCATATATCTTCTCCAATAATTCATAGAAATTCATCTTGTCTTCTTCATAAGAGTCCTCAATTGGTGTGTGTGCACACATGCAAGTGAAATATTGAATATCTTCAACTTTATTCTCAGTACACAAAGTCGTTCATTAACTGGTCTAAAATCAAGAACCAAGTGTTTCCAATTTTTATTAACCAAAAATGCGGTACCAAAGGCTTTTTGATCTCCTCCACTGTAAAAAATAGTATATGTTCTGGTATCAAATATGCCACTTCCTTTCCATCTCATCTCTTGCAATGCTATTATCTGCACTCTATATCTCTGTAGTTTCTCACACTCTTCAATGTTCCTGGTCTGTTCAGGCTCAAGACATTCCAGCTTCCAAACCAATATTCATAATTTTTTTTCTGTTGTCCAGGTTGTTCCACGAAGTCCATCCGGCTAATTTTCCTTTTGACTTTCTTAACAAATGAGTTTTTACAGGACAGGGTTGTTAGCCCTGTGCCCAACCTTACAAGAAGGAACCCGGCTATACCCCCGAGTACTGGGTACCCATTGTTGTCGCCTTTTATGACATGCATGGGCTACATTGGGACTATTCTTTAACCGTGGTCACCACACGGGGTATAGAAGCATGTCTAGCTAGTTGTTATAGCAATTGTAGGTGCCTCTCATCTTTTCATATCAAACTCGCAAGAGGTTGCAAAACCTATTGTACATTGTGTGTGTGTGTGGGGGGGGGGGTCAATAAAAAAGAAAGAAAGAAGAAACCCGTTAATATGTTTCTGCAACAACTGGAAGTAGAATGAATGAAGGAGGTGGATGATGATGAGAAGTTGGTTGGATATGTTTGAAGCTGGACAGTCAGTGGATGTTAACCAACAGCTTTTTGTGTATTTATGAGCTTGGAAACGTGGAAGAAGGTGCCACTGAGTTCAGCAGGATAATGTCCATAAGAATACCTGTAGAATAGGCATAAAGGAGAATCATTACATCTATGAGATTATGACTGGAGGGAATCTGTGACAAAAATGTCACCAGTTAAATGGATTGTCTTCTTGGAACCAGTCTTGTCACCGGTTGAGAATAGCATGGTATGGGAATCAATACTTTCCTGCAGCAAAGGACAGTAACCAACCAATGTAATGATTACTACTGATGGGCGGTGGTGAAAATGCCACTATATCCTCGAGACAGTGATGGACAACATCTTAGAGACAGGAAATAGTGCTAGTACTAGTTATGGGAAACAATGCAAACTTAATTTTTTTTTTTTTTAAATCCTAATAAAGCCAAATAGATCTTTATTGAAAGATCATCACTTTATAGAAACATTGCCTTCTCAAAATATCATTCCTGGTTGTATGAATTCTTATAGATATATTTGTAAATCATGTTTTTAGGATTTCAGCACATTTTTGCAACTGTGAAAATTAGAAATCGTTATGGGAAGCGGCATATAAGCATATGATTCACCACACCACCATCTTTCCTTTCCAAGTAGCTTTTACTACTTAGCAATATGTATAAGTACTTTAACAGGATGTCCATTGGTACTAATATGTTATTATTATTGTTATGTGAGAACTCCATGGGATCTGTACTCCTCAAGGGAGAAGAACCAGAGACTTGCCAGTATTTTTAATAATGTCTATCATACTTAGCTTTGAACTCATTCACAGTAATGGTAACCACAACAGACTCTGAAAACTTATTCCACTTATTCAGCACTCTCCAAACAAAAAAAACTAGCCCTCACACCCTTACTAACCACACTATTCTGTGTCTTCCTGAATATGCACTTCTATTGACTTAACATTTTGTTTACCATCCTCTTCCTCCTTTCCCCAATTTAAATGGGAAGTAAATGATAACATTTATGAGAGTGATAATATTCCTGTGATATCCATCCTCTTTAAATGGACAACTGTATTTCATAATGAATATTATGGAAAATAGTTCATTCTGGCTGGAATATATTCTCAACTCTAGTAGAATTTCATTTTGCAACAGCAGCTTCTACCCTATTAATGAAGAAGTGTTCTGCACTTTTGGGTACTGCACTACCCAAAACATCAAGTTAGTTTCTGCCTTTCTTAAAACCTTCTGGAATTAAGAATGTGTACAGCCTAAGAAAACCTAAAACAAAGCTTAGGATATCTTCTGCAGATATCCAGTTGCACGAAACTTAGTTCTTTTAAATGCCAAGCACGAGACCTTTGCTGTCATAGCCAAAACAATTCATCTATCAAATTCACGTCTTCTGTCACTATCTACAAACACCAAAGAGGTCTAGATAAAAATCCAGAAAATTAAGGACAGATATTCCACCACTCAACCCTTGTCAGTCCTTTAAAAAAAAAAAAAAAAAGTACATTTGCAGATACTCTTGAAGAGAATTTTGCCAAAACATAAACACCATCCTTTTATACCCAAGAATTCCTGCTCCTGAAAAGCAAAGCAGAAAAACACTAAATTCTTTTCACTTCTCAGTCCAGAAGATTATAACAAGCCTTTCAAGAAAGAACTTAAAAGCTACTTTGGTTCATTGTCCACCATCTACTGTGGGACCAAGATGGCATCCATTATGAAATTGTTAAATATCTGTTACCATCATCCACAAATGAACTATTGTACTTATTCAACAGAAATTTTCTGTGAGAATGAATTTCTGGAATCCTGGCAAAAAATACCAAAAAAACAAATATTATTTTCTTTCCAAAACCAGGTAAAAGATCCCAAACTACCAACAAGTTACTGCCCAATTGCTCTGATTAGCTGCCTCTGCAAAATTTTGGAAAAAAAATGTTAATTCTGATGGTATCTGGAGAACACAGACCTTTTTTTCCCAAACCTAGTCTGGCTTTCACATATATCATTCCTCAGAGACAACTTCGGTCTCTGAGGAATTTTCTCTCTAACCAAGTCTTCAGAGTCTGAATAGATCAACTCCTCTCTTGACCCTTTTCCAAGAAGCATGTATTAGTTGCTGTATTAAGTGTTATGCTATTTGTGGTCAAAGTTAACTCAGTAACAGAACAACTTCCTCCAATAAATAATGCCACCTATGTGGGTGAATTTCTTATCATTTGTCATTCTTACAATAAGAGGGTTATAAAAACACTTTTGCAACAAGCCACTGACCATCTTTCAGATTGCGCTTTTAAGGGATCAGATTTTTACAACAGAAAATGTTTGCATGGATTTTTACTGCACACATAGTTTTCATCCTGACTGAGAACTAGTTGGATAGGACAAATTGTAATCAGTTAAAAAAGAAGCAAGGTTCTTGTGATTTGTATGTGACAAAAAACTGACATTACTGCCTTGGACGCCAGTTGCAAGCTAAATATTGACAAAGAATGAGCATTCTTTCCACTTCAGCTTTCACCTCTCAGAGTGTGAGCAGATGTTGAGCACTTCATCAAATTCATGAGTCTCAAGTCTGTGCTTCTGCAAGAGACAAGACAGTAAACTTTGATGGCTGGCATAATCCACCATCTGGCTATCAGCATTGCAACTGGATCATTTTGAACATTACCAATTCGTAATCTTTACTTTGAAGTACTCGAACTGCCTTTGTCACTCAGACATCAGCTTTTATTACATTCAACCAAAATAAAATTGCTGTTAGACAATCCCATGTAGCCAATTATATTTTGTCCACAATGGAAAATTTGTACAATTCCTGTCAGACTGCCATCTATTGCTTTGAGCTGCAAATAAGAAAGCATTACTGCAAACTCTAGAGATCAGGGTATTCAATACCGCATAGATGCCACTAAACATGCTACCAAAAAGGTACTGGATTCCATCATGTTGGTTTGCTTTGTGCACACTGGTGAAACATTCCACACCTTGCTTTGTTTACCAGAAGCTCTTTAAAACCCATGATGCAGAGTACTCTGATTTTCTATTAATCTATTCACATGGTTCAAAATCAATCTCTGGGGTTTGCTGCTGCTGCTATCTTCCCAAACAGATAAATTACATAAAATTGAAATGGTACCAAAAGTGTATTATTTATACTGATTCAGGAAGCTCAATTCAGGTATTTAGAATTCTAGTAATATCAGCATCTTCTAGTGCTATTTTGGACCCAACATTGTTGTATCAGATAATTAGGCTCATCTAGATATTGACTTGTGTTGATTGCTCGTTCTGCAAGAGATCACTTCACTCCACTATATGTCTGTCAGAATTGCAGCTGGAACATTTTGAGCATCACCCATTCCTACTCTTCACGTCAAAGTGAATGAATCACTTTAGTTACTTCAATATCAGCAGCTTGCCTTAATGTATACAACCAAAATAAAATCCCTGTCAGATGCCATCTGATTTCTCTGAGATCTAGGAGTAGTGGTGGAGGAAAAGAATGTGAAGTTCAGAGGTCACATTGCACAAGTTTTGAAGTCATTGCATTGGATTATGGCAGTGATGCAGAGGACATATGCAAAAATTAAGAGGTTATGGTTTGTGTCTGATCTCTGTGAGATCATCCAATATCACCAAGGTGATATTGGCTGTCCTGCCCTTCTACTATGGCCAAACAGGCAGGGCAGCCAATATCAGAATTTCTGAACACAAGCACTACATCTAGTTTCACCAATACAGCCATTCAGGACTTGCTGACCATGCTTTGGACACCAACTACAGGATATGCTGGAAGAAGGCCACTCTATTACACCGCAGCAAATACAAATACGAAAGGCTGTTCCTCAAATCTGCTTTAGTCCAGAAAAACTTTTCAAATCTCAACAAATTTGGATGAATGAGACTGCCCCAAATTTGGGAAGCACTCATCCTCAGATCTTCAGCCCAATGGCCAAGACTACCCAATTTAGCTCACTAGTCGGGGGGGGACTGCATTTTTAGAACTCTAGGCCCAACTGTGGTTGCTTTTCTTCATCCTCATATGCCCAATGTTAGTGCCTGCATACAAATATCATTGGTTTTTATGAACCCTGATGGCATTTAATGTTGCCAAAATGTAGGAAAGTGTTAATTAAAGTTTTTATAATTAATATTTTAGTATATATTGTTTTTTCCTGAAAAATACTGTTATTATTAGTTAACTGCATTATCCCTCCCCCTTCCTGTAATTATTTATTGAGCTACCAAATGTATACAGCCACTGATTATTAGTTAGTTATATTTTGTAAACAAATCCCTTTACCTCGCCTCATACTTTTTTAGAATTCATTTCAGTTTATAGGATTGAATGTTTTTGCTCCACCCAGCAACTTATAGAATACACATGTCACAAATATAAATTATTAATTTGGCGGTAATGAAAGTATTTTTATTCACACCTGTTCTTTTTCTCACTTACTTGCATTCTCACATGACTTGATAATTACACCTGTCAATAACTCAGATATACCAACCAAATATAGCATTCTTCTTAATTATTGTTTTCTAATATTTCCTAAAACAACGAACACCCCTGTCATTCTGCTGATATACAAACACAAAATTCTGGCAGGGTGAAGTGTTTTTCTCTTGTTCCACTTGAAGGTGGTAGCAAGAGATTTCCCAATCATTCCAACGCGAACATGATAAGAAAAGATCCAGAGTGTTGGATATATGGAGAGGACTGTCAAGGATCCTTGTTGAGAATCTTCTTCTTCTGCAGCTTTTCCCACTTAAGTAGGGGTTGCTGTTTGTAGTGAGTCTCCTCCACAACATCCTGTCTTGGGCTATACCCACATCCAAATTTTTCATCCTCAAGTCCTCCTCCTCCACCATCTCTTCTTTGGCTGCCCACGCTTCCTCCTCCCCTGCACATCCATCTGCATGACCTTTCTTCCCACATACTCTTCCTCCCTCACATGACCAAACTGTAAAATCGTGTATAGAAGGATTGTTATACAAAATTACCTTATATGCCAATTTTATTGGAAAACAAAATTCTCTTCAACATGCTTGTGATTAATCAGCAAAATTTGTTTAGTAATATAGAAATAAATTTTTGTGAATTGTTAAATAGTATAACTGCCAAAATTTTGTAAAAACAACAAAGAAAGTTAAATGTGAAATAATTTGTGTCTAAAGAAAGTTTCAGACAAAGATATTTCCAGACAGATTAACTTATGACCTAGGGCTTTTACAATCATGAAGGTCAAATATGTAAGGGGGTTTCCCGCCTTAATGCAACGACGGAAAAAGTGGCAGGTCCAACGACATCCCCAAGGGATTAAAACATAGCAGAACCCAAGGTCAAGTGAGCCAGATAAAACGGGTTTGCTGCGACAACACGGGATTGCTGAGACATGATGAGAAATTGACGACGCAGTTACGAGAGGGTTACGGTGAGGCAGGTTATGAGTTCTGATGTAAGTTACGAGGGTTACAGCAATGGAGGTCAGAGGTTACGGAATCGCAACAGTGTTTTGCTGATCGTCTTCAGGTGGAAGGCCACGCAGAAGGAGAAGCATATTCAATGTGTGTGGCAGAATAAGTTCGTCTTTGTTCTGTTTTGGGTTCAGGAAAGCTGCCCCGACTTAAGATCAGAGTCCTGCATTCCAGCCTATAGATGCCAGAAGTGCAAGACAACTAATTTGAGTTGTGTTTGAAGAAAATAGTTACCAGATTTTCATGTCGCCAAGTTCCTGAAGTTCGTAATAGTAAGAAGAGATCTCACAAATCCCGAAAAAAGCTACCTGTGTGTGCAACCAAGATTGGAAAGTATCAGAGGAAAGAGGATTCAAGAATCTATAAGAGTGGACTTGACTACTATTTCAAAGTAAGGTTTTTATGTTGTTTTTACTAGAGACAGAATTGTGATGGTGATTTGTCTGAAGTTTTCTTTGTAATAATAATTGAGGACTGTAGGCGTTAAGCTAATCTTTGAATTATCTTGTTCAGTTGTATGCGAGAAAACTAAGCATAATTTAAAGTGAAATATTAGGTGCTCAATATTGTTGGTATTAGCTAAGCCTGCTTTTGTTCAGAATGGAAGAATTGCTCTGTGTGTGATTAAGTGTTAACTAAAGAAATATCGTAGAAACGTTGCTTTACAAGAATTGTTTACTTAAGAAGATTAATTGTATTTGCATTCATGAGTTGCTATTGAAGTACAGAGCCGGAGAATTAACTTGTAAATTTAGTATTAGCCCTTTTGTACTTTCTTTGATTATGAATAAATCGTTTTCTTGTTTAAATAGTTTGCCTGATTTTTTTCTTACCAATGCACTGCTCATAGAATTTGAATCTGTGTGTCCTAGAGTTGAATAGCCACGACTGGAGTATAGAAGTTTTACGTTGCTAGATTTAGTATAAAGAAAGAGAGAAAGGTTCCGTGTTTTTCTTTGGAAGGATATTCATCTCTTATCCATGAGTTTTGGTGGCCCAGCTAGAAATCAAATAAATTTCCAAAATTCAATTTAGAAAAACGCCAGTTGTTCAGACAAAGTGATTGGCTCCAGCCAGACGCAGTTTCTTAGATCTGAAGGTTTTGCACATGTGTACAAATATATTTGAGGCCTTGAGACAAAGGGAGAATTAAGTTGAGTGAGAGGATTGAAGGTTAAGAGATTAAATCAAGCAACGATTAAGAGCTCGGAGTTATGACTGTATGTTAAAGTATTAAGTTAAAGTAAAGTGAAATTTTGAGAATAAGTTTTGAATAAGATAATATAATATCATAGTTTTTACAACGGCGCAGATGACAAGATTTAATTAATCACCATAATTTAGCAATGGCACGTTATGTGAATTAAATCCTGTCGGCTGTGGCATTGTTAGATTATAATGATTAAATCTTGTCATCTGCGCCATTGTAAAAACTATGATATTATATTATCTTATTCAAAACTTATTCTCAAAATTTAACTTTACTTTAACTTAATACTTTAACATACAGTCATAACTCTGAGCTCTTAATCGTTGCTTGATTTAATCTCTTAACCTTCAATCCTCTCACTCAACTTGATTCCCCCCTTTGTCTCAATGCCTCAAATATATTTGTACACATGTGCAAAACCTTCAGATCTAAGAAATTGCCTCTGGCTGGAGCCAATCTCTTTGTCTGAACAACTGGCATTTTTCTAAATTGAATTTTGGAAATTTATTGATTTCTAGCTCGGCCACGAAAATTCATGGATAGGAGATGAATATCCTTCCAAAGAAAAGCACTCATTAAAACACGGAACCTTTCTCTCTTTCTTAATACTAAATCTAGCAACGTAAAACTTCTATACTCCAGTCGTGGCTATTCAACTCTAGGACACACAGATTCAAATTCTATGAGCAGTGCATTGGTAAGAAAAAAATCAGGCAAACTATTTAAACAAGAAAACGATTTATTCATAATCAAAGAAAGTACAAAAGGGCTAATACTAAATTTACAAGTTAATTCTCCGGCTCTGTACTTCAATAGCAACTCATGAATGCAAATACAATTAATCTTCTTAAGTAAACAATTCTTGTAAAGCAACGTTTCTACGATATTTCTTTAGTTAACACTTAATCACACACAGAGCAATTCTTCCATTCTGAACTAAAGCCAGCTTAACTAATACCAACAATATTTAGCACCTAATATTTCACTTTAAATTATGCTCAGTTTTCTCTCATACAACTGAACAAGATAATTCAAAGATTAGTTTAAAGCCTGCAGTCCTCAATTATTATTACAAAGAAAACTTCAGACAAATCACCATCACAATTCTGTCTCTAGTAAAAACAACATAAAAACCTTATTTTGAAATAATAATCAAGTTCACTCTCATAGATTCTCGAATTCTCTTTCCTCTGATACTTTACGATCTTGGTTGCGCACATGGATAGCATTTTCGGGATTTGTGAGATCTCTTCTTACTATTATGAACGTCAGGAACTTGGCGGCATGAAAATCCGGTGACTACTTTCTTGAAACACAATTCTAATTAGTTGTCTCGCACTTCCTCCATCTATCGGCTGGAACACGGGACTCTGACCATCTGAACCTTGCCTCCTGTATCTTTCCTCCTAAGCTCGTAACTTTCACCGTTCCCCTTACATAGTCATTTCTCAGATGATCCTTTCTGGTCACACCACACATCCACCTAAGCATTCTCATCTCTGCTACCCCTATCCCGCTGATGTTATTTTTCCTCAGTGCCACAGTTTCCATAACATACGTCATAGCTGGTCTCACTACTGTCCTGTAGATTTTGCCTTTTAGATTGATCGGCACCCTCTTATTGCATAGCACTCCATCCATCTCTCTCTCTCTCTCTAGTTCCTCCATCCAGCTTGTATCCTGTATCCCACTTCCTTCTCAACCTCACCATCCTCTTTCATTGTTGAACGTAAGTATCTAAAGTCACTGACCTTCCTGATGACATTTCCTTCCAGCTCCAGATCTTTCTCCTGGCTGCCATCCACTTTGCAACACATATACTCTGTCTTACTTCTGCTCAGTCTCGTACCTCTCTCTTCCAGTACTTTCCTCCAGCTTTCCACTTTAGCTGCCACTTCTCTTGATTTTGCACACAGCACAATGTCATCTGCATACAACATAGTTCAAGGTGCATCTTCTCTCACCTCCTCCGACACCACCTCCATCACAATAATAAACAGGAATGGACTTAATCCTGACCCTTAATGCAAGCCAGCTGTCACTGGAAAACTTTCTGTCTATCCCAGGTAGGTCCGAACTCTTGTCTTCACATTTCTGTACATTTGCACTAGCCTGATATATTTATCTGGTACCTTCTTCTCCCTCAGACACCTTCAGACTTCTTGCCTTGGCACTCTATCATACGCTTTCTCCAGATCAATAAATACCAGATGTTGCCCCCCCCCCCCCATTGCTTCTCTCGAAACCTTTCCATCATCTGCCATAACCCAAAGATAGCATCTGTCTTTGATCGCCCAGTCATGAAGCCAAATTGCTCCTTTGCAATCTCCACATCCTTCCTCAGTCTTCCATCAAGAACCCTCTCTAGGATTTTCATCGTGTGGGACATCAACTTTATTCCTCTTTAATTCTTACAGTCTTGTGCATCCACTTTACTCTTGTCAATGGGGGAAAAGAGTACTTTCCCTCCATTCCTCGGGTATATTTTCCTGTTGACAAACTTTTATTAACAGGTCCCACAGCAGGTCGATTCCCTCTTCCCCAGTGCCTTCCATGCCTCCACTGGAATCCTGTCAGGGCCCACTGATTTTCCATTCTTCATCCTCTTAATGGCCTCCTTCACTTCACTTCCACTTGTTGTGTCATACATCCTGGCTCTGAATCTGCCATCTTGTTAGAACGTAGTTCTTATTTAAATTATCTGTTTTTTGTTATCTTAATTAATTGTTGGTTGATTACTAATCCAAATATAGAGAAATTTATATTATCCTGCGCCACCCTATATTCAGATTAGTCTATATAATATAGTGGAATCAATCATCAACTAACTTTAGCAATCTCACTTTTCTACGGGCCGAGTTTAAAATAAATATTTAAGGCTTCCGCAAGGTCCGATAAACTTTATAAGCGGTGCAATGAAGAAAAATCAGGCAAACAACAAATTGAATCCAATAAAACATTTAATACAGGGCTATAGAACAAGTGCATTTAAGTATAACTTTGAAAACAAGATAATGCAAATCAGCTTAGTTCAAGTACTCATAACAAACATAAAACATTAGGCATCGCACATTCAGCTGTCAATACTATATTTATCCGAATAATTGAAGATGGTCCACACAGTTCAATGTTACAGAATCTCGCAGTAATTATTATTATTACTATTATTACGGGCAACTCCAGGGAGTCATTAGACTCATCGAGGGAGGCCTCAAATCATATTCTTCACAACTATTCAACATTCATACAGTGTCTATCATACCTCGCCTTAAACTCATTCACTGTCACAGCATCCACCACAGACTCGGGGAGCGCATTCCACTCATTCACTTCTCTAAAAGTAAAGAACCCAGCTCTAACACCTTTACTAACCACACTTTTGCCCAGTTTCCATGGATGTCCCCTAATCCTCCCACAACCAGCCCTGTTCTCAAAAATATCTTCTGAATTAATTTTATAGAAACCCTTCAGTAATTTGAATGTCTTAATCATATCTCCCCTCCTCCACCTATCAACCAATTTTTGCAACCCACAAATCCTCAACCTGTTCTCATACGGTTCATTCCACAGACCTGCTATCATCTTGGTCACTCGCCTCTGGATCCTCTCCACCTCCTCCCCATCAAGAAGAAACCTAGGTGACCAAATCTGAGCACAGTAGTCGAGATGGGGTCTTATCAAGGCTCGATACAGAGGAACAATAATCTGCTTGTCAACGTATTCTTCAGCAACCAAGTGATTTGTTGAGCTGATTTGGCCACTTTTGCAATGTGTCCCCTAAATTTCAATTCCTTATCCACCAACACTCCTAAATCTCGTGCCTCATCAATTTCCTGGAGCACGGTTCCACCAATGCAGTAAACTGCTGCAAATCTTTTCACCCCAAAATGCATAACCTTACATTTTGCCACATTAAATTGACATCCATTCTCCTTAGCCCAGACCTCCAATCTATCCAAATCATCCTGCAAAATTTTGACGTCATCTGCATTCACTATTGCCCTACCCAACTTCGCATCATCCGCAAACAAATGAACTGTTCCTCTCAGATCCTTTCCCATATCATTTATGAACAAATTAAACAGCAGTGGTCCAAGAACAGATCCTTGTGGCACACCACTAGTCACAGGCCGTCTTGTGGACTCTACTCCTGAATAAACCACTCTCTGATATCTCTCTGTCAACCACCCTCCTATCCATCTCACCAACCCTATGTCCATTCCCATATGCTGCAATTTACTGATTAGAATTCCATGTGGTATCCTGTCAAAGGCCTTAGCAAGGTCCAGTAGAATCACTGTCAACCCATTACCCTTATCCAGTTCAGCCATCACTGTGTTATAATACGTGAGCAAGTTACTGAGGCATGACCTACCCTTCACAAAACCATGCTGTCCCCGATACAGTATCCAATTTTCTTCTATCCAATCTTGTATTTTCCTCTTGACTATTTTCTCTAAAACCTTGATAATGATTCCTGTTATGCTGATTGGCCGGTAATTTTCAACAGCAGCCTTGGAACCACCTTTGTGCAGCAGAACTATTTTCCCCTCTTTCCACCCCCTTGGGACTGACCCAGTCCTGAGGCTCAAATTAAACAAAATGGTCAAGGGCACTGACAATTCTTTGGCCGCTTCACGTATGACACAAGCTGGTATACCATCCAATCCCACAGATGTATTGACATTGAGGTTCTGTAATAGACTAGTTACCTCTACTTCATTCATCACAATTCCAGTATAAGCTGTTGGTTCTTCCATTTCTGCAAAGTCACCACTTGGATGATATACTCTTGCAAAGTGCTCGCTCACTAATTCCACAATATCGACTGATTCGGTTACCTCCCTTCCCTCAGCATTTTTTAAGATCATTCTACCATGAGCATTTTTCCTTTTACTTCAACATATTGAAAAAACTGTTTGGGATTCTCTTTAGCCTGCGTGGCCAATTTCCTTTCGTAATCTGCTTTTGCTTTTCTTATTTATCACCCTTGTTACCATCCTGGCCTGAAGTTTATACTGTTCCTGTGTCTGATGGTCACCCTTCTCCTTAAATTCCCTCCACAATTGTTTCTTTTTTTGCAGCCCAAGCTTAATAGTGTTATTCATCCATTTAACCCCTACTTGATTTATTATTCGGACTCTTGGTATACAGTCAACCATTGCCTCCTGCAAACAGTTCTTAACCACCTCCCATGCACTATCAACATCCAGCTCTTGTAGTTTTACATGCCATGGCATTGAGCCAAGCACACACCTAAGCTTGTCATCATGTTGTACCCTGTCTTAATTGTAAATTCGACTCCTTTAGCCACCTCCCAAGTCATGACCTTATGGTCACTCTCACCAATTGGTGGCAACATGGTCATGTTCGTTACAGCCACATTCTCAGTTGCAGTTACTAGGTCCAGCACTCTCTGCCCCCTGGTATTTTCCAATACATGTTGCCGTAGATAGTTGTCCCTTAATAACCGCATAAAATCCAATTCCTTCCTCCCATGTGCCCTCTCCTCTTTCCAGTCAATGTTACCATAATTGAAATCACCCATAATAATTACCCTCCTTCCACTCATTTCTTCTATTTGCTTATGCATACTATCCCCACCATCCACTACATCACCCGGTCTATAGCAGCACCCAATTGTATATTTTGTTCTGCTAGATTCTATCTCACACCAAACAGCCTCAAATGTGCTTTTTTCCCCATCCTGTAGTTCAACTTCTATACTCCTTGGCTGAAGCTCATCAGCTATCATCAGTAACACTCCTCCCCCCTTTTTATTCACCCTGTCACTCCTGAACACACTATACCCGTTGCGTTCAATCCCACTAGCTTTATCATCCTCTGTCAGCCATGTTTCACTAATACCGACAACCTGTGGCCTGGAAGTGCCAACCATGGCCAAAAACTCTTCCTTCTTGTTCCTAATACTCCTGGCATTAGTGTACATGAATCGCAGAAGCCCATTTGTCCCATCCCTACTTTGATGCCTTATACTAACTATCCCATTCTGATTTGTTGTCCGTCGTACTCGCTCGGGCATAATATACTCATTCATACACTTAACTGCCCCCTAAAGCCTGCATATCTACTCCCGCCCCCTTAATAAATCTAGTTTCCCTGAGTCTGTACATCCACTTCCACATCATTCATCAACACTCTTTCAAGTCTCCGTACACCAACTCCATTCAAAGTAGAATAAGAATTCTCTAATTCTCTCTTAGTCAACTAACACTTAATTTAATTATGAGGCAGTTGTCACTTCAAGGGGGAGTTAATGTTAAGATATATCAGGCGGAGCTAACTCTTATTTCTTCATGCTGAAATATAAAAAAATGGACTACTCTTTCTGGGTTACATCCTTTGCACATTGGATTCACTATAGGTACACTTAAAACTGAAGTTAACTATCACTTTGAAGTAACACTATTCAAAAAGAATCTTCATTCTTCTTTCATTTATATAAAGTTCATATAAAAATTTTCAGTTATAAAAAGAATTCTTCATTCTTTTTATAACTGAAATATTAAACATAGCTTCCTAATTGCCTATTAATTTCCCAGTCCCTTCTTAATTTATTTATGGCATTTCCAAATTCCCTTTCCTGCCACCCATCACTTCACTCCGTGCTGTCCTGCATGCTTCTCCTGTTAACCCTCGTTCTCCAATTAAATACGTTCATTCTTCCCGCCCAAAATCTGGTTCTAGCTAGTTTGGCTTATGTCAACTTCTTCTCCCTTCGAATACCGTAGCTCATGCTCCACGCACGTGCTATCTAAAATTAACTCTGTTTCCTTGACAACAGCCAATCAAAATTCAATCAGAAGAATTACATAAAATTACTTACTCTTTCAGTCATGTTAAATAAAAAATATCATAGTTCACATAGAGTACATTAAACTTACATGTGTATAATTTCTTTCAATATTATTATGGGAATAAATTAAATAAAATGAATGACATTTTTATACAGAGTCCTTTTTATAACTATTACATTACTTAAGATTATATTATTCAATAATAATAAACAAAATTCAAGGCAATTATATGAATATTAATTTATAAGCAAGAGACTAACATCAAATAATATACACAAATCTTGCTTATGACATGGTGGATTATGTTGGATTCTGAAAGTAGTATTAACAATTTTCATTTCTCTTAACTCAGAATCCAATACACTCTACTAATGTTCTGCACCATACCCTCATAAGGCTCCCCATCTTCTCTGTGAGTCTTCATTCAAAAGCCCTTCAAAGTATATTCTCCATCTATTTCTTATATCCACATCCCTCCTTAATACCCCTCCTCCAGAGTCTTTGATCTGCCTCACATGTACGATGTCCTTTGATGCCTTATTTCTACATTTTGCCAATCGATAAATCTTTCTCTGTCCTTCCTTTGTTTCTAATTGATCATAAAGGTCTTGATATGCCATGGCCTTTGCCTGTGCAACAACTCTCTTGGCTTCTCGCTTTTTCTCTCTGTACTCCTGTCTGTCTTCTTCCACTCTTGACTAGTTCCACTTCTGCTTTGCCTTCCTCTTAGCGTCACTGCTTTTTTGTACATTATTATTCCACCACTAACCCTCCTTCTTGGGAATGATTTGTTTTAAATTGTTGGTGACTTATAGCAGCTATCTCTACTTCCTTTTGTGTATAATTTAATTCAACATTAAATTGTGTAGAATTTGATGTCACCTTCCTTGGTGACATTAAAGTCACCAAGGAAGGTGACTTTTGCTCTTGGGTTTATATAAAATCAAACTTCATAGATTAGAAGTTAGAGATCAGAATTGGAGGAACAGTAGAGACAACAGGTGAACGAGAAGTAATGAGACAGGGAAATCTTAAGCCACTGAAGATCAAGATTAGGCATCTTCTGGTAAAGAATGTCAGATCACACAAAAAACACAATTACCACTTTTCTTGGCAGAAGATCATATAGAGTGTTGTTTAGACAATTAAGATAGGTGGTTGAGATTTGAGGTACAGTCAAAAATAGGAGATCAAGTTTGGATGTCTGAAGGTGATGGTGCACATCATTTAAGTTGGTGTTGATATCACAAATGTTGAAGTAAATGTGTGAAGAAATTTTTTTATGAGATTTTTAAATAATTTGGGAGCGATTTTTTTTAATTTGTCAGTAGTAGTGCTACAATTATTTAGGTTTACTTTTATTCTAGTATGCCAAGGTGAAGAGAAAAAGCGCAGGGAACATACACTGAGAGAAGATTCTCTTACACATGCCATCTATACAGTGCATATCCAGACTCCATGCCCCAAAACTTTCCCTCGCATCATTAAACAGCCTCCATCCAGGCACAACCTGACAGTATAGATGGCAATGAAATTATGCACCAACTGATCAGGAAGCCTCCTACTCCTGCTTTATTGTCTAGTTTGGTCCCAGACTGTCTTGCAGCCAGCTTACAGGACCTGCTTTACTGTAATACCCTCGAAGATGGAGAAGATATTGAACCTCTAGAATATGTTTAGCATGCCCTAAAAGAGTATCGCTTGCACTACATGTTAGGACTTGTATAGGGGCAGAAAGCAGAACCACTGCTTTGGGAATGAAACATAGTAACAGCTATTTCAGGCACCCAGGAAATGCCAACTACACCTAGTGAAATTGGCATTTTCTCTAACTAGGAAAGTGTCCTTATACAGCAGGAATAATCTGATACCAGAGCCTCTTTGATAGAAACAGACCACCTCCTTGAGCAGGTAGGGTTGACTTCATCAGGAGAGGCTGTATATTGTCAGAACACTAAACTAGCTATATACGAGACCCTCTTTCAAGACAGTTTTAACTTTAATGTGAGAGCTGTGGTAGAAATAAAGCATTTGATATAAGAATGGAGACCACAGATATGAAAATTCTTGAAAAAATTAGGAAACAGATTGCATCAATGGCAGAATCATGTTAAAAATCAGGCATTTAGGAAGGAACTTGGTTGTTAGCATTCAGAATGTGTGAACAGATCTAATCTTGGCAGGGGAGGGGTGTATATTCACTTTAACAGAATAGAAGAGGAGAGATTAGCAAAACAAGTTTTTTTTTGCCAGGATGGCAGGGAAAATGTGATACAGTAAGAAGTGCTTAGAAGACCAAAATTTTGAGATCTGACAGTGTTAGTCCTAACAGATAACAGATTAATCTGAAGAAAAATTTTCAGTGGAAAGTCAGCAATGGTGTAAACTTTCCTGTATACCCCACCCCAAGGATACATGAGGAATTTGATTATGATGATTTTAATGATTTTTGATATATAAAAGAATATACAGGGTGTTCGAGATAAATTTGACATATTTATAATTAATTATATTTTTCCGTAAGTTACATGTATTAACACACACTTCTCTTCATTTAAAAGTTTGGACCCTTCTTCATTCATATACAAGATGTCAGAAAGGATGGATAGCTGGAACCCACCTGAATCATGGAAGAGAATAACTTGTATCATGATGATTCGTGCCCGCCATCAAAATAAGGATATTACGACTGTTGCCCAATGCTCCCTGAATACAGTAAAAACAATCAGGCATGAACTAGAGACTTGCAATGGTGACTACGAGGATGTAGCAAGAAGAAAGATCCCTAGCAGACGATCTGATTGCGTTCGTACAGCAGAATTCCTCGCAAATCTGCAGGAACAGGTGTTGAAGAACCCTGGCATTGGAATTCGGGCTTTGTTCGTGGAGTTGCTAACTGTAGTCAAGCCCTGGATAACAAGGGTAGCCAATGGTAGGCCATATGTATGGCAGCAGGATTCGGCCCCTTGCCACACCTCTGGGAAAAGTCAAAAATGGTTGTCTGAAAATTTCTACGACTTCACCAGTCCAAATGTTTGGCCTCCAAACTCCCCAGACCTTAACCCCATGGATTATTTTGTATGGGGCGCAGTTGAAAAAGACACCAATCGCACTTCCAGTAATACAAAAGCCCAGTTAATGGATAAAATTAAAACAGTTTTTGCGGCCCTTCCCAGGGAGACTGTAGCATCAGCTTGTTCGAGGTTCCGAAGCAGAATTGAAGCTGTGATCGATGCTAATGGTGGTTATTTTGAGTAAATCTTGTTGATAGTATTGTAATTAACTCTGCCTGTAATGTTTTTTTGTCAATTCATTAAATTTAATAGATACAAAGAAGATTTTCTTTTTCCTTACGAAACTGTCAAATTTATCCCGAACACTCTGTATATACCATACTTTGTAAGAAATCTGAATGCAGTATGGAAAAAAATGGTCATGAATTTTTTCAAAGGCATTGTTCAAAAATAGCCAAATTAAAGCAAATACTGTATACAGCAATATATATGGAATAGTATAAACCTTGGGGAGGTAGCAACTGAAGGTATCCAGATATCAGATTTGGTTGATGACATATTACTTCAATGTAGAAATGATTTCACTGCAGAAAATTTCTTGGGGTGAGATACAGTGGCTGAGTCATTTATAGAATTAATAATTTCAATGGAAGGTAGTTAGTAGATAGATTATTAAAAGCCAGTTATTATTAGTAATAACTGGCTATTAGAGGAATCTGAAGGAGAGGAGGATTTCAATAAAGCAGGATCCCTTGATTCACTCTGTGTAGATAGATTCAGCTTTAAACATTGCTGATATTAAAGTTTATGGTGTATATAGCGAATATTTGATATTAGATTAACTCACAAGAATGTTATTTTTAATTATAAAATTTATAGGCATGTTTGATTGCTACTAGAGTAAGTAATTGAAATGTTAGGCATAAGTAAAAGGACAAAAATTATGAAGCACTTATGATAGTGAGAACAAATGATCTAAAACTGGACTGTTTTAATGACTGCATACATTTTAGCACTTATGTTAATTGCCAAATCAAGTGTAAGTTTAAAAGATTTTTTTAATATTATTTTTTAATACTATTCAGATTCCTTGATCAGAGTAGTGCCAGATAATTTTAGTCCATATAGATTAATGCACTGTACATGATTTTGGCATTACCAACTATGCGATCAGTTTGTTAATAGGTGGAAATGGTTTGATATTAGTAGTACCTATTTAAATGCTGGTGGAGCCACTGAGGTCATAAATGATTATTTTTAAAAGAATTAGTTATCAAACTGTAGGGGTGAAGAATATTCCAGATAAATAATATGGGAGTTAATGTTATAAAACAATACATACATGTAAGGGAAATTAGAATTTAATATCAGCTCCTATATATTTTGTTCATTTAATCACATAAGCAACATTCTGAGGCAATGTAAAACACTGATTACAGCATTCAAATTATGAAACACAAGAATGAATATATAGCATGGGTGTACTTGTGTCTTGTTCACTGCTGAGTGAACAGGAGAAATTGAGTCCCTGGAACTTTAGTAGTGCTTTCTTGTATTTACTCAGCTTATTCAGAGTATACTTCACACGAGGAAACATACTTGAACTAGATGGTTCATTCTTGTGTTTCATAATGTTAATGTTGTAACTAGTCTTTGGGCATTCTTCCTGAATAATGCTCATGTTGCAGTGAGCAAATTATAGAGGAGGTGATATCAAATTCTCTATAAGGAGTTTATATCTATTTTCCCTTATATGTGTTACTATTTTATAATGTATTACTGTCTACCATATATATTTCTGTAAAACAGGAACACTAGGAAGAAAGTTGATACGAAAGGTATCATGTCGTACACTGATATGTGAAGATTAAAGAATCAGCTCAAGTGGTTGAAAATTTTAGTTGGCTCAATTGAATAGCATATTGTGGGTACTTGTGATTTTTTGTTTAATGATGTTCCATGATATTGAAGTACATAATGGTATTTACAATGTTGTCAGAATATACTGAAGAAGAAAGAGGGAGGGGTATGTTATTGCTTATCAGGGAGGATTCACACTATCAGATAAATAATGCATTGCATTCTTAATCATTGGCAGGAAATCAAGACAGTCGTATGTTGAGTAAGAGTATAGACTCTACAAGATAGTAAAATGTTGTTATAGTGGAAGAAATGGTGATAATTCATATCATGAACTAGTTATTTATAATAGTACTTCGTAGTATAAACACCACCAGGCAAATGAAGAATTTATTGAATTACTAATATCTAACTGGGTTTCAAAATGGCTTTTTCAGAACACAAATTATAGTTGTGGTAAAACACACAAAAGTAATTTGAATTGTTTCTGCAACAATCTAAATTGTTTTTGAAAATGAACTAATGTCCTATCAGGCACCTACTAGGGGGCCAGATAAAAACCAAAGTTAATTCAGAGAAGTCAAGCAAACTGTGGATTTTGAATGACTTTTTCCAGATCTTAGGCAAAACTATAGCTTATGGTTAAAGAATGATTTATTTATCCAAAGAAATGAAAACATAGCCTTTAAATCAAGCAAATTATTATTATTATTATTAGGGGTATCTCCATGGGGTCAGTAGACTCATCATGGGAGACCCAAACTATCAAAACAATATCTATCATATTTCTTCTTGAATTCATTTACAGACGAAGAACTCACAACTGAGTCAGACAATGCATTCCACTCATTCACCATCCTCCAGGCAAAAAATCTAGTTCTCACACCCTTGTTAACCACACTTTTTCTTAATTTCCAGGGATGACCTTTTGTTCTTCCATCACTATCACACAGCTGAAATATTTTCCCTACATCAATCTTATAAGAACCTTTTAGTAATTTAAATGTTTCTATCATATCCCCGCCCCTTCTCTGCCTATCAACCAACCTCTGCAATCCACAAGCTCTCAATCTACCAATGTAGGGAGCATTTTTTACATCACTCACCAACTTAGTCTCTCTCCGCAACATCCTCATCTCCAAGGAATCCAGGTGACCAGACGTGAGCACAGTTATCCAAATGTGGAAGTATCAACACCTTATAAAGGGGAATAATAATAACCTCTTTATCTCTGGATGTTAGTGTGTTCTTCAATAACAAAGTAATCCTATGTGCAATCTTAGACACCTTAGCAATGTGTCCTCTGAACTTCATCTCCCTATCTACCAACACCCCCAAGTCCCTAGTCTCATCAGTCTCTTGGAGTACTGTTCCATCAATGTAGTACACAGTTGGTAATCTTTTAATCCCAAATTGCATAACTGTACACTTTTTCACATTGAACTGACATCCATTACCTTTTGTCCATTTTGCCAGCTTATTTAAATCATCCTACAAACTCTCAACATCAGCTTGATTTTTTATTGCGCTACCTAACTTTGCATCATCAGCAAACAACTGAATATCTCCCTTTAAACCATTTCCTGTATCATTTATGTACAAATTATAATAATGAATATAAGTTTCAGTAAGGAAATACCGTGAGTAGACATATTACTATTATAATAATGGAATTAACTCTCATCAATTATTCTTTATTCGTAGAATTTTCACCTAAGTATCACAGGCATCATCGGTACAGGTACAATGCTAATTAAACAATAACTGTTATATTCACAAAGCGCCACCTAAGTAGCTAAGGTTAAATTTCCTAAATTTATTTAAATTATTATTATTTAGTTATTTAATTATTAAATAATAATTATTCAATTATCATAATTAATTTTTTTTTAAATACATATATGTGTATGCAATTATATGTTAGGAAAGATATGGGAGATAGTACTTTATAAAGCAGCAAATCTTTCCTGACATATAATTGTGTGTATATATATATGTATATACATATATATATGTATTAAATTTTTTTTTTAATTATGATAATTGAATAATTAAATAATTATTATTTAATAATTAAATAACTAATTAAATAAATTCATTATTATTATAATTAGTAATTATAATAATAATGAAGTTATTCATGTTATACAAATGTTAATGTTTATTCTGTCATCATTGATTAAATACACACTTGTTTCTTTTTATTAACATACTCTATCGTTTAAACTAAACATATTTGGTCGTTTTATAATTAAAATACAAACTTATTTATTACTGACCATTTACAAAACAAAACAACAAACCCCAGACAAGAAGAATCATGCTCCCAGCACATTTCTACTGTAGTGATCCCTTTCATCAAGTCAATTTCTTATCAAATAGCCAGAATACTAAGAGCCTACAACATCAGCGTGGTCTTCAAACCAACCACCAACATCAGACAAGTTTTAGGATTCCCAAAAGATAAGGTGCCTTTCTACAAATATCCAGGAGTATATTACGTTCCTTGCTCCTGTGGTCTTGCCTACATCGGACAAACTTTCACAGAGTTTAGAAATCAGACAAAAAGAACATGTTGGTGATGTAAACCACAACAGAAGTATCTCTTCCAGCTTAGCACATCATTTCTGTACATCTAACCACACGATAGAGTGGCAAAAACAGCTCCATGCCATATCTGGATGATGACTACAGACATCGTTTATTCAAAGAAGCCATAATAGTGTTAATAACTGGTGGAAACCTCAACAGAAATCAGGGTGCAATCCTAAACAGCTCGTGGAAAAACCTGATCCTCTCTCTAAATTAATCTGAACTACAGCTAGCCAGTAATCACATTACACGTTTACAACCAACACGCATGCATGATAATGAATAAGAACAATAAGTCCTCTCTGTCATGTGAATGTGTAACCTTAGCTACTAGTTGGTTTACAACGTTTTTTATGTTCCTTTCATTTGCATTTACTAGTTTTTATGTCTCTGTAAATGCCCTGAAAAAGCCAGACAGTTTGCTGGCGAAACTGGTAGGCTCTAATGTAAGTTTGTTTTGTAAATGGTCAGTAATAAATAAGTTTGTATTTTAATCACTCGATCGTATTAATTCATTTTAGCATACTGTATAGTTATTAATAAAACAAAGTTGAAATAAGACATCGAAAGTGAAGAGCAACACAACCACTCGTACTTCTGCCTTGTAACTGGTTTGTGAGCCGGTGAGATTCTCCCTTGGTACCTTAACAAACATACGCATGCTCACTAGTATTGTATTGTGTATAGCTACTATATGCCCACAGATGCGAGACACTTCTGTGTATGTCAAAAGAAGGAGAATCCATTCTGATATTAGGGTAATCAATGCGTTTCATGGGATGATTGTTTATAATTATACATCGGAAAATTAGCTTTTCTTTTATGAAAATTCTAGTTCTTAAAGTGGTAACTATTTTGCTTCTACAACAGTTGGAAAATTTACGTATAAAGCACGTGATTTTGTGTGTGGTGACTAATTCGTACATCCTTTATTTCTTTCTCCCCTTCAGCATGAATCGACGATTCTTGGTACGTTGCCAGACTCAGTTCTGTGAAGTATGGGCATACAATATACACACACATGATTTGAAATGCCATATTTATGAATGTTTAGCATTTATTTATTGCATTTAATGTTCATATTTTTGATTTGAGACTTATGAAGTCCTGAGAATCCAGGAACTTGTAAAGTGGGAACTGCTTGTATTTGTAAAAGAAAAAGTCAAGTAAACAGTTCAATAAAAGGACATGGACACATGAAATTAAACAAAAAATAAGCACCAGATTGAATAAGCTCCAAATATGCTCCTATAGCTTTGTCAGAAAGGTGTGACGAATTAATCCTATGTATGAAACTATAAATTTACACCATGAACACCAAATTAGTTGTTGTTTCCATGCTCACAGTATGAAGTCCTTGTCATTCTCTACTGGCAAAACTATAATCCAATGTTTGGTCTCTAGAGCATGAGTTTTTAGATTAGCTAATGCTTAACCCATTCATGGTATTAATGCTAATTAAACTATTGGTGCTGTCTTAAGGCTTACTTATAATGCTGGAGGTGGTGTAGCAAATGCAAACCTTTTGTGTGTAGGATTCACATAAAAACATATAGAAGCAGATGTGGAGATTCATTTTATATTGACTACATCCATCCTTTTATCTTGTTATGTTTGTGATTTTTATTTTATGTTTGCTACTTACCAAAGAAAAATGTAATTTTATAGAATTAAGTTGTAATGTTATGATGTCTAACTTATTTTTGTTTTTTATGTTTTTAATTTGATTGTAAACATGTTGTGCATGCCATGTGTTATAGGAGGTTTCTGTTGGTTTTCATAAATTTGTCATGTTCAAACAGTATAAAAGAAAGTTGAGAACAACTGCTCTATCACTGTATGCCTTCTGTGTATATTTAAAATGTTTAAAACTTAACTATTTAAACATTCTGAATTAGAGCTCATCGTTTTAAAAAAACAAATACTGCATCTTTGAAACTGAATGAGCTTGTTCTCTTTTTCTCTGAACTTTGTTCTCTTATTTAGTTATTTTATTTTTAGCAGCAGTAGTTCAGCAGAGCCAACAGAATCAGGGTCCTGCTCCAGTCGATATGCAGAGAGCATATGCTGCCTTAGGGCTTACTTATAATGCTGGAGGTGGTGTAGCAAATGCAAATCAACTTACTTCTAGAGGACTACCTGTTGGAATGACACAAGGTAATTTTTATATATATATATATATATATATATATATATATATATATATATATATGTTTTTCTTAATTTGCTATCATTCCTTTATAGCTTAATTTAAGATCTAAATGTTTTGTGGGTTTTATTGTAGAGAGTGATACTGTAACAGTTTTGATGGGTTGGCATCATTGTATTCATTTATTCTTCATTAGTTGTATCTTAAAATAGATGCATTAATTTTTAAAAAAAATGTATATTATATCACTTACTTAGTAATGCATGGGATAAAATTTTATGAATGTTTTATTATAGTAGTTTGAAAACATACAGTACTATAGTACTCCCACAGATACGAGACGCTTCGAAACTTCTGCGCATATCAAAAGAAGGAGAATCCATTCCGATAATAGGGTAATTGATCCGTATTGTGGGATGAGTGTTTATTATTACACGTCAGAAAATGAACTGCTCTTTTATGATCATTATAGTTTTTAAAGTGGTAACTATTTTGCTTGTATAACAGTTGGAAAATTTTACGTATAAAACACGTGATTTCGTGTGTTGGTGACCAATTCATACATTACCTTATTTTTTTCTCCCCTTCAACATGAATTAACTCTTCTTGGCAGTCTGCCAACGACAGCTCTCCCTTCTGTGGTCGGACTATAGAATGCTTTCATATTTTGAAAACCTACAGAGTTCTATTACTTTGAATAAAAGGTTCAGGGAAGTTTGGAACCATAAAAATTGTTTTCATCAGTTCTCCAGTAAACAAAATAAGCAGACACACTGACAATCTACCATCTAATATAAATATGCTTGCTCCAATATGACTGAAAATTAGTTCATTTTCTATTTCAGACATAACTACTGCTGAATCATCCCCACTTCTTTTGTGTGTATGAACTAGACATAATGATCAGAATCATCTGTAAACACAGTCCTCAGTGACTGCCATTTATTTTTTCATTTAGCGCATCATTTATGAATTTAAATTTTTATTTACATTCATTGTTCGTCGCTGATGCAGACCATCTTTATGGCTAACAAGTTCTTTGCCCAACCGAAATGGGCATTATCCAAAAGATAAAATGACTAGTTTCTACTGTGATTTTTCAAGAATTTCAACAACATTCATGTAACT
Organism: Typopeltis vanoorti; assembly: GCF_054136105.1. NCBI lineage: Eukaryota > Metazoa > Arthropoda > Arachnida > Uropygi > Thelyphonidae > Typopeltis > Typopeltis vanoorti. Next base: position 70,043,744 of record NC_143561.1, read on the forward strand.
CCTATTCTTTTCAAATATATAAATGGTATACAGCAGGGATGAATATTCAGGGTGTGCTAGGTGTGGGGTGTTAATCTGCCGCATAGCATTATCACCGATACTATGTTTTTGCATTTATTCCCATTAAAGCCTCCCCTAATTGTTTCCAGACTTCACGTGATTTCTAAAAGTAAACATGAAAAGTGTCAGTGCATAAACATAGCATCATATTCACGTTAATAGCCTGGGTGTACGTTCAAATACACCTTTGAGCCCTTTGAAAAGACAGATGGTGCAGTGGGTCAAATTCTTAGTGTTCTAGTAGTTTTAAACCACTCAGAAGGCAAGGCAGGATGAGCTCTGAGACAATGTCACCTAAGGGCTGTGATTGGTTATTTTGTCAACCAATCCAATTGAACATTGTCATTTGTCATAAATTGTTGTTTTTGTTTTCTGAGTTTCATTTGTTTAGCACGTGTAAAGTGTGAACTGACGTGTAGGCAAGTTTTTATATATAATATAGACGAGATTTTAATATATAATTTTCGATAAATTTATAACTTTTTTGCCCATATTTACAATGGGAAATAGTACTGTAGTTGAAGGAGGTAAGCTAAGCCTCATCCTCCTCTTCCAAATTTTACACCTTTGAATAATTCAAATATACCACCAAATATAGCATTCTCCTTCATTAGTGTTTTCCAATATACAGTATTTTAAAACAAACACATTGTTCCCCACTCTGTGCAGATTTGATTACAATTAATTGATAAATTAAAGTATTCAAAGTTATCCTACAATTAATGGCATTAGACCAATTTAATTTTTCATACATTGATTAAAATGCAATCATACGATCAAACTGATGTGAATTTTGTAGCGGGGGTTGCATAAGTCACAACAGCACACCCTACCGAAATGGGCATGCAGTGCCACTGGTATGCAGATATTTTTTCCTATAGAGGAGAAAAATTGTTCTGATGTTTTTGTATTTGATATTTCTGAGCCATTTCTTGCCTCTTCATTTTGAAGTGCTGTGAAGAACAGCCTTATCATTATATCAGATATGCCCTGTAGAAAACATTTAATTTTGTACTGTTTGTTTAACAGAAGGTACTCTTGTACCTTCTGTTTGTTATAAAATTCAAAGTTGAGTGTAATATAGTATGATATGACAGTATGAGTGTAATCAGATTTTTTATTTTGCAAAAAAAAATAGATATGACTGTAATCATGAAAAATTGGTAAGAAAAAAAGAAAACTTATTTATCAAAATAAATGACAGTGGGTTGTAATTTCTTAGAAATCCCACCAAGTATTGACCCCAAGAATAGAAGTAGGAATACCCTGGAATATAATTTGAAGTTTGTAAACAAATTCTTACTTGCTTTCAACAGTTGCCATTGCTACAAAATTACTGTATGCCTCAAGAAGAACCTTAACCTCACATGCTTCCTAACCATACCATTAACCACTTTCTGGAAATCACCCCCAGAGTTCTATACCTATCTACTGTGTGCTGCAAAATGTAACTTGTATCTGTATCCCAAGGTCCCTATACCAACTTGTATTTCTGTCATATCTCCTCTCTTCTATTTATTACTCATACTTTGCAAACCACATTCCTTCAGACTATCCTCATGCACAGTGCTATGAATATCATCTTTGATACTTTGCTGGAATTTTTCCTTTATCTCTTCTGAATCAAAGTAACCATGTCTGAGCACAGTGGTCGGTATGTGCTTGTATCTAAACCTTGTAGGAAAGAATAACTTCCCTGCTCCTATAAGTTAGTGTTCTCTTTGACATTGCATCTATACAATGGGATGACTTAACCACCTTAGCAATGTTTGCCCTTAAACTCAAATCCAGTTTACCATATCATAACATTGAACTTAGCCACATTTAACTGATAATCATTGTCATTTGTCTGTAGAATCAGTTTGTTTGGATTAGCCTGCAAGGATTCTGTATTGGAAATATCCCTTATCACCTTTTCTAATTTTTTATTGTCATCTGCAAATAATTGTATATTACTATTTGTCCAACCTGTTTTAAAGTTTTAAGAAGAGTTGGGATGGAAAGAACATTATGCAAAGAAAGACTAGATTTGCAGGACATCTTCTGAGTGGTTCCTCGGGACATCTGACAAGAACTATATTATAAGGGAAAGTTCAAGGGAAGAGAAGACGTGGAAGGCCAATCAAAGAGTGACTTAATGACATCGTGGAATGGACTGACTTAAGAATGATGGAGGCAACAGACCGAGAGAAATGGAGAAGAGCCGCAACCCTCTTTTTAGAGGATGCTACCGGACAATGCCAATTTGTCCAACCACAATATTATTAATATACAAGATAGTAATGGCCCAAGTTTAAAAAAAAAAAAAAAAAAACACTCTGGTACCCCACCGGTCATCTTCGTTCTCATAGACTGTACATCTCCATACGTTACTTTCAGATATCTGTGAAGCCATTCCTATCCATATCGCAGTCATATTTTACATATCCATCCTTTCGCATTTCTATAACAACCTCCTTGTGGAATCCTGTCAGATATGTCTTGGGAAAATCCAAAAGTGTTATAGTATAGCCATTCATCTTATCCAGCTCTGCAGACACTCTTATAAAACATGCAGCAAGACCTACTTTTTACAAAGCTATGCTGTCCTCCATAGAAGAATAAGATGCTATCTGGATGGGGATCATAATTAGCCTTTCCATCACCTTAATGACTGTTTCAGACTAACTAGTGTATAATTGGCTGCTTCTATTTTAGCCCTATGGTTGTATAAAGGAATTATGTTGCCTTCTTTTACTCATTGGGAATTGTGCTTCTGTTGATATTCATTTTTAATAACCAATTCAGAAGCATTGCTAGTTCTATTGTGCATTCCTTCAACATCCTTGGTGATCTCATCCTTTGGCACCAATAATGCCAAGTGCGAAGTTCTCAGAGACTTTCCATGGTCAAATTAATCCTTTTGCTTTCCAAATTTTTTGATCGCATTCCAGGAATTTTCCCATCTTGAAATGAGGACATTCTCTACTCTGTCAGTTGCTACTTCTATTTTATTTATTTATATATTTCTAAATAAATAAAAAATATAAATAAATGAACTTTTCCACCAGTATGGATTATACCAGGCACAATCCTCAGCAAGATTTCCTTGTCTATTTCACACACCTCTGCACTCATGAGAAGGTTTGGAGAAACCTGCTGTTGCTTTTCAGATTTCAGAATAATTTGATAGGATTTGGCATAGAGGCCTTCTCAGCAAATTGCCCTCTTGTGCTGTCTTCCACTGAAATTGGATTTCCAGTTTTCTCTAAGGTTGTTTACTGCTTGACACGGTGGAGGTGTTCTCTCTTCAGATTTTTCTATTAATAGCACACTGTTCACCCTAACTATATGACTAACTTTGCAGTGGCAAGACCTTTTCCACCATTGATCTTCTGTCATCACCACGTCTTGCAGTGCTAAGATGATAACCTGGTCACTTTCAATGCTTCTTTTCATGAAGCCGGGCCAGGTGGCCTGTTTCATCTCTGCCCATCGTTTTTTCGTCTCTTTAGTTTGTAATTCATCATCTTCCTGGGTATTCTTTCATATTTCATTTGTTCTCGATGTTCTTTCTATTTTTTCTATTCTGTTAATGGTGTTTGGTTTAATTCTTTCAATATATCTTCATTTTGCTTTCTTTCTAGTCTTCTGTAACCTCCTCTTCTCCTGTGTTTCATTTCTTCTACAATTCTTTTATTATCTCCTTCTCATTATCCATACTTCACTTAAATATGATAATGTTGGTTTTCATAAAATATTATACATTTTTAGTCTGTTTTTTTTGGTGACTATTGCTAGTCTAAATGTTATTCCATATACATTAAGTAATTTATGCTCTTAGAAATGTTCATTGCTTATTTATTTTTATTTATTTTACGAAAAGACCATAGTTCTTTATCTGTAATGTTTGATAATGCAAGCTCAACAGTCGAGACTAAATCTCTCTTCTTGCAATGACACTTACCCCATAGCCTTTCCTGGCACATGCTGTAGTGTCCTTGGCATCCTAAAACACTTCTTCATTGAAGATGCTACTTTTCATCTGTCTGGCTGCTAACTTTATAAATCCTAAATCTGCCTCACCTTAAACCTCTAAAATTTCCTGATGCTATTCAAAAAAGGGCATTTCAACCCCCCCCCCCCACACACATACATACATACACATGCTTCTGTCAAACATACATAAATATGACCAACAGTTACCCAGTATCCATTTATTGCTGCTAACTCACAGAATCTCCTTCTCCCATTCATCTTTCATTCTGCTTACCTCTCTGCTCTCTGGAACATCCTTCTGTAGTCTTACCCATGAAGACCATCTAAAACATCTGACACTTTCTTACCTTCTACATTTGCTATGGTTATTTTTCTATGGTAATTTTTCCTTCTTTTTCCCCCATGATTGTCTCTCCTAGCATGCTCTTGGTCCCTGTTATCTTTATTTTGGTATTATATCAACAATATTTTCTTTCTCGCAGCTTTCACTTCAAATCCATTTGAATTCCATGCGATATATTCTCCTAACTCTGGGGATGCAGTCGGGTATAACTTCCCTCAGACATTCTTTAACTGCTTCTCTTGCACTGTGTCAAGTTGTCTTCTGTGGTAGTCGCTTGCCTTATATTTCTATATATATATATATATATATATATATATATATATATCCTTTTTTATTTAAAACTCTCACGTGTTTGTCATCTTCAAGATTAAGGCTGCATGATCACTGTCTCCAGTTGAAGGCAAAAGAGGTACCTCATTTCAGATTTTGATTCTAATACTCAATCCATATTCTTGCACACCATTAGTGTCCCTTCCATTATGTGCTCTTAAAATAATTATCCTGCCTTAAAATGAATAACTATCTTAATTAATCCTCTTTTTCATCTTGGATAATTTCTCCTTTCTCCAATCTTCATATTTGAAATTACCCATAATAATAGTCCTAGTTTATTTATAAAGTTTATCTGTCATAAACAGAGCTTAAGAGAGGTAAGATAGAATTCACACGGTTACATGCTGCTGCAGGCCAGAGGTCATCTCCTTCACACAAAATAGCCTCGAACCAATTGTATTACTCATAACACCAACTTTTGGGATATTTATTCTACTTGGATTTAATCTCTCTTCTATCATTAACAATACTATTCCACCCTTTCTGTCTTGTCTCTTCTCCCTGAATGCGTTCTACCCATTACATTCTGTTCCTATAAAGGTTACCACTAATAAAAACGCGTTTCGATTCCTACTATCATTAAGTGAACATACATGATAACTATCAGACTGATATGTATTCAAGTAAGTCTTAAAACCTGACTAGTTCCAATAAGTAGCCTCACTTGATTTAACAACCCCACCACCCACCCATACACACTGCAGCATTCATTGCTTTTCTCATCTAACAATACTATTCACATGTTTTTTTTTTTTGCAGTCATCTCTTCTATATTGTAATTTTTTTTTCTCTCACTATCTCTGTCATGAGTCTATCTCTTTCTCCTTAGTGTACCCAGGTTTTCCTGCCTTGTTTCCATGGCATTCTGTATTCACTGAATAACAATTTAAATCTTGCAAGTACACATCTATGAAAAACACTTCATACATCAGCATACTACACACAGTTTCTCCTGCATATTGTGTATGTTGAATCATTAGTAATCACATCTTTTTGTCTCAGCTCACTCAGTCATACCGTGGCAACAGATCACAATCATAATACTTCAGCTTTTTTTTGCCTTTTCATATTTTCTCTCCATACTTCTTTCAAGTTGTTGCAAATGCATGTTTGTTTAAACAAACAATCATGCTTCATCATCTGTACACCTCTAATAATGCAATCCCCATATATGTTTTCAGCCTTTTCTGCCCTTTTGCATCTTCCTTTGTTTCATTTTTCCCCCCTCTCATATTTTGTCCTTTCTTAGCTTTCCTGATACCAGGCAATCCCTCCTCTATTAATAAAGTACTTATCAAAGCTATGAGATTTCTGCCATCCTATTTGATTTTTTTTGCTTCTATATTATTTATCTCATACATGTTTACACACATACACTTTTCTCCCCCCCCCCCATCTTTCGCACCTGTTGTCAAGCATGTCTTATTTTTTCTTATTCACATTCAAAACTTTTTTTTTTAATTTGAAGAATCAAAAAAGAAAACCATAATAATGCAAGCACATATTTTTTGACAAATCTCATACCATCTTCATTTTTCTCCTCCAAACTATTGATATTTGTTAACAAATACATCTCTCACTTCCCACAACACATGCATAACCGTACTCATATTGAAGTTAAAAGACTAACTGCTTCTACCTGTTGTCACCACACATGCTAAGTAATTCAACAATTAAATATTTTCCCTTTATTATTTTGTATTTTAGAGAATATGAACAATTTTAGTTAGTAAGAGAAAGTAGTCTACTATAATTTCTTGATAATTTAGTTCTTTTTTTGTTCAAAGTGAGTGACGTCCAAGCAGCACAGTGTTCACCATCTCAAGCTGGTCATTTAGGACAACAGCATTTGTCTCCCCAGAATCAGCAAGCGCAAATAAGAACAGTTGGACCATCTTCAGTGGCACAGACCTCATCATTTACAGATGCTGCTCATTTTAATCTGACTAATAAAGTTAAGCCTTTAGGAACTATGGTAGTGCCATCAAGTATAGCTCCTTCTAACCAAGTTGTATCATCAGTGCAAAATATTATTCCCCATCAAGCTGGAATTACAAAAGAATGGCATCAAGCTGTTACAAAAGATTTAAGGAATCATTTGGTTCAAAAAATGTAAGTCATGTATCTTTGAGTACTAAAAAAATGATATATTTTCCTTTATTGTATTAAGATTTTTTTTCACCCTAGCTACACTTGGGAATAAGCTACTCATTTATTCCACTTACTTCAGACTTCTACTCTTTATTATTTTCAAATGTGTTTTCCTCCAAAATCTCCACCAGATGTGAAATCACAGCAGCAGGACCCTAAGTGGCTGTGCACTTCATAAGTATTTTAAGTATCAAATCAGTTTTCCTCTCAGTTTAATATTTTCTTATTCAGCCACATGCAAGCACCTGTTACATCTTCTGCATGAAGCAAAGGTGGCACCAACAAAGCCCAACAATAACAGACAGCTTCAGCTCTTATCAGTGCAGCACAAATAAATCCATTGAAGCTATAAAGTGCTGCAGTTGCAAGTTGGACATCACTAACACAAAAAGGTCTGAAGTGTGATTTTTGTTGCCATCGGTTGCATACTTGCTGTACAAAAATCGACAAATCAGCATACATATTGCTAACCAACTTCAATCAACTTTCTTCTGTCCACTCTTCCTTCCTGAAGTCAACTTCCTAACTTAGAAAAGCACATCGACAGCCTAGAGCTGTACCTTGGTACTATTGGTGAAACCTTTTCCATCAATCTGTCATAAATGCCAAACTCTGTAGCTCCATTCTATCAACAGTACGCAACTCGATTAAGGCAAAAAAAAAAAAAAGTACAGTGCTGATATTCTTAACATTCACAGAAACATTGATGAAGTACTAAAGGATGGATATTATTAAACTGGCTGTAGAATGTAATTTCAATCCCATAAAAATCATCAGGTGTCATCATTCAGGCCCTACAAATGAGAAAAGATGGAACAATCCCATTGCACTTTCATAAAAGTGAATTTATTGATACAATAAATACAATAAGCACTGACACACACCATTAAGGCAAAAAAAGTATTTCAAAAAAAAAAAAAGTAAGCACATGCAGTCATGAACAATAAGTTCAGTGACACTTCCCTCCAATTCTGCATGTGAGTTCTTCTTTGTGCATGTCACTCATTCACACACTTAAAAGTCATCATCATCAAATTCCTGCCATGTACCCTCAAGGGGTGTACAGGATATGACAGTACTACATGAAAAAATTACATCATTATTACTAACTTCCTATCTACAATTTTCCTCCAAATCACTCTGTTACTTGTCAAGACTCCAACATTATCAGATCTTATATTTCTATCGTTTAAGGCACTTTGTACCGTATCAATCCACCTATATCTTGGTCTTCCTCTGGGTCGTTTTCCTGCCAACCTGGCAGAGAACACTTGTTTTGCTAATCTTTCCTCTCCCATTCTATTTAAGTGACCATACCACCTGATATTAGCTCTGCTAACGCATTCCTGGATGCTGACAATGTCAAGTTCTTTCCTAAAACACTTAAAAGTAAAGGAGAAAATTATCAACCCTCAACAGATCCAGTCATAAAGCATATCCAAGCTTTTTCACTGGATCTGACAGTGACCTATTAAATAAGCTCTCATTGTTTAGTTTCTCACATGACTTCTACAACTGGTTTGTCAACTTTCTGACTAGACTCACAGTATGTGTGGTGGTGGATGTTTTTTTTTTTCCTATGTGACCAATGCTGGGATTTTCAAGTGGCTCTGTTCTCTTACCAACCCTCTTCCTTCTATATATCAATAACCTGCTCCATTTGACTGCCAATCCAGTACAGTTTTACTGATGGTAGTACACTTTACTCATTCTCATTTGACAAATTTGCATGACACAAATTGCCACCTTTCATTGTATTCTTTGTTTGATTCAAATAAATTCTTGAAATATTCGTGAAATCAAATGATGGTACAACATAACACAATTTCATGCTGGCTAGGACATCACCCAGTTAAACGTGGTCCCCATTGTTTTTGCCAGGGAACCAGGGCGAACAGTGAAAAGTCAGCTATTGGAACAAATCCTGAAAAACACACCCCAACTCAACATCAGCAGGGTTCAAGATTGGTACTATCAACATAAGAAGCCTGAATGGCAAAGAAAAATGAGCTTGCTGAGGAATTGAATAAGTACCAGATCAATATAATAGGGGTGACTGAAACAAAAAAGACAAAAACTGGTGAGATCTTTCTAAGCAATAAATACAAAATGTTATATTCAGGCAATAACAATCAAGGGAAAGGACTATCTATAGTATTCAACATAAAATACGAGGCTAATGTTCTTGAGTGGCAGGCAATATCAAATAGAGTGATGTGGACAAATATCAGAATGGGGAACTGGACAATGAGATTTATTTGTGCCTATGGTCCCACAGAAGGTTCTACTAAGGTAGTAGTCGAGGAATTTTTTGAAGTTTTAGAGAAAGCAACTGACACAATGGAAAAAGAAAAGTTAGTCCTTGTTGGGGATCTAAATAGCAGAGTAGGAAATGATTGTGAGACATACAAAAATATTTTGGTTAAATTTGGAGAAAAGAGCAAAGCTAATAATAATGGCAAATATCTGTTGGATTTCTGCTCAGGACATGGATGGTTATTACTACCCTAATGTTCCAACATAAAAATGTGCAAAAATTCACATGGAGAGAAGATGCAAGGAATAAGAAAAAGTCTCATTGACCATGTTATTGTTGATAGTGATGTTTTCTCACTGATGTAGGACACTAGAGTGTACACAGGATTTGAAATTGGAAGTGATCACCATTTAGTCTTGAGCAGGATAAAATTGAATTTCATATTGAACAGAAGAACATCTAAGAAAGTTTTAAAGCGAATAAAAATTGAACAGCTTTCAGATGTGAACTGTAGACTAAAATACGCAAACGTTATTCAAGAAAAAATGAAAGAGTTTGAGAACAGGAACCAGACCTTGGAGGTTCAGTGGCAAATCCTGAAGAAAACATTGATTGATTCATGCAGAGAGGCAGCATGTGGTGAGGTTGTGTGCAAGGATAGAAAAATCAGAACTCCATGGTAGACACAGGAAATTAAAGAAGCAGTGAAGGAAAAGAAGAAAGCATATCAAAAGTTCCTGGTAAATAAGTCAGCTTGTGCTCTTAGAGAATATAGAGACAAATGTAACAAACTAAACAAAATTTGTGAGAAGACTTTGGTAAGAAAATAGAAAATAAATATCAAGAGGGTGGCAAGATGGAGGAAAAAACTGGAGAACAAGATATCCTTGATGTATGGAGTAATTACTTCGGAAAATTGCTAAACGAAACAATCAGCAACAGCACAGTGGTAAAAAACACTCAATAGGCATGCAGTCAGGAATACATATTCATACTTGGAGAAGACACCATCAAAATCCTGCAATGTAGAAGGACAGCAGGAGTAGATGATATTCGACCAGAAATGCTCAGGTATTTAGGTATAAAAGTCTTACAGTGGTTGCACTGCATAGTTTAGAAGGACTGGACAGAGGGATGAATTCCAGATGATTGGAGTAGAGCTCTCATAGTACACATATATAAAAAGGGAAATAAAACTGAATGTGAGAATTGCAGAGGTATTTCTCTACTAAGTGTTACTGGTAAGATTTATTCAAGTATACTAGACAAATGGTTGAGAGGGATTGTGAAAGGGAGGCTTGATGAAGAACAAACTGGATTCAGACCACATAGAGGTTATCAGGCTATATGACAAATAGTTCAGAAATTGTAGGAATATAACAAGGATCTGTATTTATGTTTTGTAGACCTGCAAAAGGCATATGACAAGGTGCCAAGAGAAAACCTGTTCAAAATGCTACAGTTATATGGTATCAATGGGGCATTATATCAAGCAATCCTCCTCCTACCTCTTTTACGTATATTAGACCTTGTGACCTCTTACTTTCGTATTAGGCATGGCCTATAATGATTCTAAACTGCGACCACTTCGAAGATAAGGTGGTTAGCCTTATGCCATATCAAGCAATACTTAGTCTTTATTTGAGTTGTAAGTCAGCACTTAGAATTGAAGGAGGATGGTTTGATGTTAAATCTGGTGTCAGACGATGATGTACATTATCCCCCTCTGTTATTCATTATCCACATGGATCACATTAAGAAGGAAAGAGGTATTAAACCTGATATCAAAATTGTAGATGGTTAATCTCAGCTCTTTACTTTATGCAGATGATGTTATACTTTAAATAAATCCACTACAAGTCTACAAAATTTCCTGACTAAATTGAATAATGGTTGTAATAAATATGGTATGAAAATCAGCAATAGCAAGATAAAGACAATGAAAATAGGCAGAAACATTGAAAATATCAGCTGCATCGTGAATGGAGAACCTATAGAACAATTAAACATTTCAGCTACTTATGCACAATTTTTAGTGAAGACAGTAAATTAAATATGGAAATAGACAACAGAATCAACAAAGCTGGTATGGTAGGAAGTCAACTGAATAAATTTATATGTAATAAGAAAGAAATTAGTCAAAACACAAAATTAGCTGTATCCAACACAGTGTTCAGTTATGTTCAGGCAATGACAAGGAAAAGGAGTAGCCATAGTATTCAACACAAAATACGAGGCTAATCGTCTTGAATGGCAGTCAGTCTCAAGTAGAGTAATGTGGGCAAATATGAGAATGGGGAACTGGACAATGAGACTTATTTGTGCCTATGGTCCCACAGAAGGTTCTACTAAGGTAGAAGTGGAGGAATTTTTTGAGGCTCTAGAGATAGCTACTGACACAATGAAAAAGGAAAAGTTGGTCCTTGTTGGGGATCTAAATAGCAGACTAGAAAATGATTGTCAGACATATAAAAATATATTGGTTAAATTTGGAGAAAAGAGCAAAGCTAATAATAATGGCAAATACCTGTTGGATTCATGCTCAGGACATGGACTGGTTATTACTAACACCATGTTCCAATATAAAAATTTGTACAAATTCACATGGAGAGAAGAGGCTAGGAATAAGAAAAGCCTCGTTGATTATGTTATTGTTGATAGTGATGTTTCCCCCCCCCCCCTGGTGCAGGACACCAAAGTGTACAGAGGGTTTGAAATTGGAAGTGATCACTATTTAGTCTTGAGGAGGATAAAATTGAATTTCATATTGAAAAGAATGACATGTAAGAAAGTTTTAAAGTGAATAAAAGTTGAGCAGCTTTCAGATGTGAACTGCAGACGAAAATACACAAAGATTATTGAAGAAAAAATGAAAGATTTTGAGAACAGGAATCAAACCTTGGAGATTCAGTGGCAAACTCTGAAGAAAACATTGATTGATTCTGCCAGAAAGGCATGTGGTGAGGTTGTCAGCAAGGATAAAAAAAAATCAGAACTCCCTGGTGGATATAGGAAGTTAAAGAGGCAGTGAAGGAAAAGAAGAAAGCATATCAAAGGTTCCTGTCAAATAAGTCAGCTTGTGCTCTTAGAGAATATAGAGACAAATGCAAGAATGCTAAACACTGTGTAAAACTAGCTAAACAAAAGTCATTGGAAGACTTTGGCAAGAATATAGAAAATAAATATCAAGAAGTTGGCAAAATATTCTGCAGGTTGTTGAAAAAGCTTAGGAATATAGGAAAGAGTGCTGTAAAAGGAGTTAGAGATGATAAAGGTGACATGAAAACGGGAGAAAAAGATATCCTTGAAGTATGGAGTAATTACTTTGAAAAACTGCTAAATGAAACAAGCAGTGATGACAGCACAGTGGTAAAAAACATTGCCCAGTCATGCAGTCGGGAATAGATATCGATACTTGAAGTAGAAAAAGCCATCAAAGGCTTGAAATGTGGCAAGGCAGCAGTAGTAGATGATATTCGACCAGAAATGCTGAAGTATGGTGGTATAAGAGTCTTACAGTGTCTGCACTGCATAGTTCAGAAAGCCTGGACAGAGGGACGAATTCCTGATGATTGGAGTAGAGCTCTCATAGTACCCATATATAAAAAGGGAAATAAAACTGAATGTGAGAATTACAGAGGTATTTCCCTGCTGAGTGTTCCTGGCAAGATCTATGCAAGTACACTTGAGAAACGGTTGAGAAGAATTGTAGAAGAAAAGCTTGGTGAAGAACAAGCTGGATTCAGGCCAAATAGAGGCTGTCAGGATCAGATCTTCACTTTACGACAAATAGTCGAGAAATCATGGGAATATAACAAAGATCTGTATTTAAGTTTTGTCGATTTGGAAAAGGTATATGACAAGGTGCCAAGAGAGAAGCTATTCAATACGCTGCAGTTATATGGTGTGAATGGGGCATTATATTGCTTGATATATATAATGCCCCATTCATTATATTTGAGTTGTAAGTCAGCAGTTAGAATTGAAGGAAGTATAGGAAGATGGTTTAATGTTAAATCTGGTGTGAGACAAGGATGTACATTATCCCCTTTGTTATTCATTATCTATGTGGATCACATTATGAAGAAAAGTAGTATTAAACATGATATCAAAATTGGAAATGTTAATGTAGCTCTTTGTTTGATACGGATGAAATTATACTTCTAAATAAATCCGCTACATGTCTGCAAGCTTCTCTGACTAAATTGAGTAGCTGTTGTAATAGATATGGTATGAAGGTCAGCAATAAAAAGACAAAGACAATGAAAACAGGCAGATCATTGAAAATGTCAACTGTGTTGTGAATGGGGAACCTGTGGAACAAGTAAAACATTTCAGCTACTTAGGCATGATTTTTACTGAAGATGGTAAATTAAATATAGAAATAGACAACAGAATCAGCAAAGCTGGTATGGTGGGAAGTCAATTGAATAAATTCATATGGAATAAGAGAGAAATTAGTCGGAACACTTAATTAGCTGTATACAAGACAGTGTTCAAACTAGTTTTAACTTATGGATCTGAGAGCTGGGTCAGAAGTAAAACACTTGACCAAAGACTAGAGACCGCAGATATGAGAGTCCTGACAAAAATTATAGCGTGAACAGATGGCATCAATGGCAGTATCATATTAAAAATGAGGATATTAGGAAAGAACTTGACATTGTCAGCATCCAGGAATGCATTAGCAGAGGTAATCTTAGGTGGTATGGTCACTTAAACAGAATGGGCGAAGAAAGATTAGCAAAACAAGTGTTCTCTGCCAGGTTGGCAGCAAAACGACCCAGAGGAAGACCAAGATATAGGTGGATTGATATGGTACAAAGTGCATTAGACGATAGAAATATAAGATCTGATAATGTTGGAGTCTTGATAAGTAACAGACTGATTTGGAGGAAAATTGTAGATAGGAAGTTAGTAATGATGTAAGTTTTTTCATGTGGTACTATCATATCCTGTAAACCCCTTGAGGGTACATGACAGGAATTTGATGATGATGATGATGAAGACAGTGTTCAAACCAATTTTAACTTATGGATCTGAGAATTGAGTTGAAATAAAACCCTTGACCAGAGACTAGAGAGCACAGATATGAGAGTCCTGAGAAAGATTAGAGGTGTGGACAGATGGCAGTATCATTATTGCCGTTGATGTTTAAGTAACCATTTTGTTTAAGTCTTTCCTCTCTCATTTTGTTTAAACAGAATGGGAGAAGAAAGATTAGCAAAATACGTATTTTCTGCCAGGTGGCAGGAAAAAGACCCAGAGGAAGATCAAGATGTAGGTGGACGGATACAATAAAAAGTGCCTCAAAAAACAGATATATAAGATCTGATAATGTTGAAGTCTTTACAGATAACAGGTTTATTTGGAGGAAAATTGTTAATAGGAAGTTAGTAAAGTTCTTCATGTAATACTATCATTATATCCTGTGCACTCATTTAGTGTGCTTGTCAGGAATTTGATGATGATATTATTAATTCTCCCCCCTCCCCCTCCCAACACACACACACACACAGCCATTTCATAATCATCACCATTTTGTGCTATATATATTCTCTAGGAATATACAGGATACTATGATAATCAGACATATTTAAGTGTGTCATGCAAATTCAGAAGGATCATTGTCAACATAATTGAAATGAAGGAAACAAAGCTGGTGAGTTGAGTTACTGCTAAATAATAACTATAACATGTTCAGGCAGAGGTGATCAGGTAAAGGAAGGAGTAGATATTCAAAACTAACATAAAGATGAACGTCTAGAATGGCAGGTAATTTCAGGTAGAGTGATGTGGGTGTATTTTCGAGTGAGAAATTTACCAGTGAGACCTAGCAGTGTGCTTGGAGTTCCATAGAAACATTAGAAAGGACAGCTAACATACAAGAAAAAAAGAAAACATGATTCTTGTTGGAGATATAAATTGCAATAGGAAAATTTTCAGGAAATTTTTGAGGAAAGAGCTAAGCTAATAAAAGTCAATGCCTATAGATTTCTTGTCCAGGACACAGAATTGTCATTTCTAGAACCATGTTCCATTTTAAAGATGTGCATAAATTCACATGGAAAGAATGCAAGAGAAATAAGAAAACTCTTATTTCTTGTTATGTAGGTATTATTACAAAATATATACAAAAGTTTTAAAAAGAACAAGAGTCGAGCAGCTTTCAGAACTAAATTGTAGTCTTAGATATACAAACAGTATTGAATAAAATATGAAAGAGTTTGAAACAGAAAAGAAACCTGAAATAAACAGTGGCAAGTCTGAAGAAAACATTGGGTGATTGATTGAAACCTAAGAGGCATATGGTGAAGTAGTCTGCATAATGGACTAAACAAACTTAACGAAGGCCAGGAAAATAAGTGATGTATCAAAAGATCCTAGAAGTTAGTGAATATGCACTTAGGGATATAGAGAAAAAAAAAAAAATCTAAGGAAACTAAATTCTGTGTAAATGTAGATGAATATAACTCATTAGAAGCATTTAGTAAGAATATAGAAGGTAATTATTATGAAAGTGGCAAAAATATTCTGGATTCTACTGAAAAAGTTTGAGTTATTAAAATATGGAGGATGAGAAATATTTAAGTTAAGTGAACTATTAAAAAAAAAGTGTTTTCCAAAAATAAATACAAAAATGAACAGTGTGTGAATGAATGGAGAAAAAATATTGCAATACCAATTTTTTAAAAATCCTGGATGCTCTGCTAATGCATCCAGGAATGCATTAGCAGAGTGAATCTCAGGTGGTATGTTCACTTAAATAGAATGGGAGAGAAAAGATTAGCAAAACAAGTGTTCTCTGCCAAGTTGGCAGGAAAACGACCCAGAGGAAGACCAAGATATAGGTGGATTGATGCGGTACAAAGTGCCTTAGACGATAGAAATATAAGAGCTGATAATATTGGAGTGTTGACAAGTAACAGACTGATTTGGAGGAAAATTGTAGATAGGAAATTAATAATGATGTAATTTTTTTCATGTAGTACTATCATATCCTGTACACCCCTTGAGGGTACATGGCAGGAAATTGATGATTATGATGATGATGATTTTTTAAAAAAGATTAAAAAAAAGAGAGAGATTAATAGATTATTACTGTATACCAGTGTAGTTGAAATAATGTTATTTCAACTATTTTAAAAATTTGCACAAAACTTATTCAAGAAATTATTAAAGAATCTTCGATATTAAATGATGAACAACAAATGGCAGCTAAGTTGGCTGAGTGGTTACCATACCCACTCTTCAATCAACAGTCTACAGATGTGAATCCTGCTGTGACCATGGATGTTTGTAATTGCCTTTAGGCGTGAGGTGAATCTCATTGCCTAGTATAAAATCACCATGCTACCAATTGGAAGCCTGAAGTGGCTTGAAAAAGTCCTGTTTGATCTCTAGAGCATAGATTTCTGAACTAATGGGGAGATAAAAAAAAATTTCTTAGCTTGCCCACAGTAATATAAGTTTACAATCTTTTGTAGAGGACATGAAAAGTTTTTATATCTGGATATTTGCATAAAAGTTTTGTCATTTTTGAAGTCAAAAATTAAACAGGGCACATTCAACATAATTGAAAAATCAATAATGCAAATGTATCATTCACATGAAAATAAAATAGAATAGCAAGTCCAGCCTGCTTTCTAGTCTTGATGTTTTTTTATATATGTTTAAAAAAAAAAACTCAGATGAACCTGTGTAAAATTAGATCTATTTAGATTAGAGTGATATAGCAAGGTTCCAAGCTGAAACCACTCCATAACTAAACAGCATTTATGTAGGAATAACTTTTTTCCTACAAAAAAATTCTCCAAAGAGAATTTTTTTGTAGGAAATGTGTTCATGTAATGTGTTCATCAAATCCAGATTGTTTTAGGTAATAGAACTTAATAAAATCTAGACACCCTGCATGATAAATTGCAGCAGATCTGCTGGTTTGGCTGAAGCATGACAGACTACAGTTCCAGAGAATTTGTTAGATGCTTGGGTTGGTCAAAGAGATGGAATGACAAGGGAATCTGCTTTGTAGGGCCTAGGAAGGTGGTAGCCTTATTCAATGGGACACGCGGATATGTACTTATTATTTGGAGAGTCTTTTTTAGATATGTCTTTGACATGTGGGGTGGTTATATGCTTGACAACTTCTTGAGAGGGACAATGAAAAACTCTTAATATCCTTGTTGACATATTACTCTGTAAAGTTATGAGACTGTAAGATGTTTTTTTAAATTTTTTGTCTTCATAATGTGTCAGTAGAGCACAGGGAGTGAGCCTGCTGGAGAATAGTTTTAAAGGTGCTAGATTATTTGACAAGGATAGTGATGTGACAGAACACAAAATATTAATTGCAGTGTGGATTTCCTTTCTGAAGATGGAAAACTGAAGGCTCCATCTAGCTAACAGAAAAATAAGCAGGTCTGGATAGCATAGGAAAAAGAGGACTACCATGACAGTACCTTCTGTTTGTTGAATAAATTTGCTTTGCTATGTGAAATAGCCTGAATGGATAACAAAATGTGTATACTAGTAGACTTAACTCCATTATCATCAGAGTGTTCTTTCACCCAGTTAAGAAATTTTCTTCCTTTTGGCCAACTCTGGTATCAGTGTGAGTTGTGACTCTGTGTAGGTCAAGGAAATAATAAATATTAAATTCCCTGAATTCCCTGTAGGCATGGATGTTTGTACTTGTATTTCCATTTCATATTTGGTCTCTAGGCCAGGTTTCCTGAATATGTAAAAAAATTAAAGTAAAACACACACACTCACTCTCTTTCCTGTCAACCCGATGTCATAAATCATCATCAAATTCCTGATATATATATACCCTCTACAGGTGTACAGGATATGATAGTACTAGATAAAAAATTACATCATTACTAACTTCCTGTCTACAATTTTCCTCCAAATCAGTCTGTTACCTATCTGTACTCCAACATTATTAGATCTTATATTTCTATCTTCTACGGCACTTTTTACTGTATCAATCCATCTTTATCTTGGTTTTCCTCTGGGTATTTTTCCTGCCAACCTGGCAGAGAATACTTGTTTTGCTAACCTTTCTTCTCCCATTCTGTTTAAGTGACCATACAACCTGAGATTAGTTCTGCTAATGCATTCCTGGATGCTGACAATGTCAAGTTCTTTCCGAATATCCTCATTTTTAATATGATATTGCCATTGATGCCATCTGTTCATGCCCCTAATCTTTCTTAGGACTCTCATATCTGCAGTCTCTAGTCTTTCGTCAAGTGTTTTACTTCTAACCCAGCTCTCAGATCCATAAGTTAAAATTGGCTTGAATACTGTCTTGTATATAGCTAATTTAGTGTTTTGGCTAATTTCTCTCTTATTCCATATAAATTTATTCAATTGACTTCCTACTATACCAGCTTTGTTGATTCTGTTGTCTATTTCCATATTTCATTTACTATCTTCAATAAAAATCGTGCCTAAGTAGCTGAAATGTTTACTTATTCTATAGGTTCTCCATTCACAATGCAGCTGATATTTTCAATGTTTCTGCCTATTTTCATTGTCTTTGTCTTGTTATTGCTGATTTTCATACCAAATTTATTACAACAGTTATTCAATTTAGTCAGGAAATCTTTTAGACTTGTAGTGGATTTATTTAAAAGTATAACATCATCTGCATAAAGTAAAGAGCTGAGATTAACACCTCCAATTTTGATATCAGGTTTAATACCACTTTCCTTCATAATGTGATCCATATAGATAATGAATAACAGTGGGGATAATGTACATCCTTGTCTGACACCAGATTTAACATTAAACCATCTCCCTGTACTTCAGTTCTTAAAGTGAAAATCTGATCCCAACAGCCTCTATTTGGCTGGAATCCAACCTGTTCTTCACCAAGCTTTTCTTCCACAATCCTTCTCAGTCGTTTCTCAAGTATACTTGCATATATCTTACCAGCTGGCTTTCATTACTAGAACACTCAGTAATGAAATACTTCTGTAATTCTCACATTCAGTTGTATTTCCCTTTTCATATATGGGTACTATGAGAGCTCTACTCCAATCATCTGGAATTCGTCCTTCTGTCCAGGCCTTTTGAAATATGCTGTGCAGCCACTGTAAGACTTTTACCTCCATACTTGATCATATCTGGTCAAATATCATCTACTCCTGCTGCCTTTCCACATTTCAGGCTTTTGATGACTTTTTCTACTTCAGGTATGGATATGTATTCCTGACTGCATGCCTGATCAGTGTTTTTTTACCACTGTGCTATCACCACTGCTTGTTTCATTTAGCAGTTTTTCAAAGTGATTACTCCATACTTCAAGTATATTTTTTTTTCTCTTTTTTCATGTCATCTTTTTCATCTCTAATTCCTTTTAAAGAACTCTTTCTTCAATTTCCGAGCTTCTTCAACAACCTCAGAATATCTTGCCACCTTCTTGATATTTATTTTCTATTCTATGTTCTTACCGAAGTCCTCCCATGACTTTTGTTTAGCTAATTTTACACAGTCTTCGACTTTCTTACATTTGTCTTTGTATTCTCTAAGAGCACAAGCTGACTTATTTTCCAGGAACTTTTGATATGCTTTCTTCTTTTTCTTCACTGTCTGTTTAACTTCCTGTGTCCACCATGGAGTTCTGATTTTTCTATCCTTGCAGACAACCTCACCACATGCCTCTCTGGATGAATCAAAAAGTGTTTTCTTCAAGGTTTGCCTCTGAATCTCCAAGGTTTGGTTCCTGTTCTCAAACCCTTTGATTTTTTTTTCTTCAATCATGTTTGTGTATTTTAGTCTACAGTTCACATTTGAGAGCTGCTCAACTTTCCTTCGTTTTAAAACTTTCTTACATATTCTATTCAATATGAAATTCATTTTTATCCTGGTCAAGAGTAAATGGTTATCACTTCCAATTTCAAATTCTCTGTACACTCTGCACCAGGGAGAAAACATCACTATCAACAATAACATAGTCAACGAGACTTTTTCTTATTCCTTGCATCTTCTCTCCATGTGTATTTGTGCACATTTTTATGTTGGAACATGGTGTTAGTAATAACCAGTCCATGTCCTGAGCATGAATCCAACAGGTATTTGCCATTATTATTAGCTTTGCTCTTTTCTCCAAATTTTCCCAATATATTTTTGTATGTCTGACAATCATTTTCTAGTCTGCTATTTAGATCCCCAACAAGGACCAATTTTTTTCTTTTTCATTGTCAGTTGCTTTCTCTAAAGCCTCAGAAAAAAAAAATTCCTCCACTTCTACCTTAGTATAACCTTCTGTTGAACCATAGGCACAAATAAGTCTCATTGTCCAGTTCCCCATTCTCATATTTGCCCACGTCACTCTACTTGAGACTGCCTGCCATTCAAGAAGATTAGCCTTGTATTTAGTGTTGAATACTATGGCTACTCCTTGGTTGTCATTGCTTGAATATTACATTTTGTATTTATTGCTCAGAAAGATCTCACCAGTTTTTTGCCTTTTTATTCAGTCACCCCTATTATGTCGATCTTGTACTTATCCAATTCCTCAGTTAGCTCCATTTCTTTGCCATTCAGGCTTCTTATGTTGATAGTACCGATCTTGAACTCTGGTGATGTTGAGTATGTAATGAATATTCCACGGGCCACTCATTATCCTGGTCACTTACCTCTTAATCCTTTCCACTGCTTCCTCATCCCCAAGAAACACATACCATTAATAATAATATTAATGATATTATTATTATACAAGCAACTCCATGGAGTCCATAATTATATTCAATCGAGAGTGGCTATAAATATAATTATTATCATTATTATTATCTGAGACCTGCAGGGAGGCAAGGGCTCATCGGGGAGGCTGTAAATTACCCAACCCAGCTATCATACCTTCCCTTAAATTCATTTACACTAGATGCACTCACTACTCATAAGGGCAAATTAATCCACTCACTCACTGCTCTCTGGGAGAAACTCCTAGCTTTTAACCCTTTCTTGATTAAGAACAACCTTAACTTCCATGGATGCCCCTGTGTTCTCTCCTTGCCTTCCATATGACGAGAATTTCATCATTTGAAATCCTATAACACCCATTCAAAAGTTTATAGATCTCTATCATATTACCCCTCTTTCTCCCTCCTGTTAACCAGAGTCTGCAATTCACATAATCACAATCTCTCCTCAGATATTATGCTAACACTTCCAATATTCATCCAATATCTGTCATACTTTGCTACGAACTCATTCACTGACATGGTACTCACAACAGACTGGCAAGCTATTCTAGCTATAATCATTCACCACTCTCCAAGCAAGATATCTACTCCTGACACCATTGTTAAGTGGTCTCTTGCTGTTTCCAGGGAGATGACCCATAGTTCTCCTCTCCCCCACCACACACCAGACCTGTTTTGAAAATTTCCTCTATTAATCCTATAAAACAAGCTTTTTAAAAATAAATTAAAAATAAAAAAAAATAAAGATACAAATAAAAAATAAATTAATTACTTAATTTAAAACTATCAAAGTTGTATTCTATTTAAGATAACATCAGAGAAACATTCTTTCATATAGATAGTTTTCTTACAGTAACAATGATGTCCTAATTTAACATGACAATTGTTTTATTAGATTTAAGATTCTGGGTTAGTTATGGTTGTATTTATAGTTAACTCTTAGGGAGAAAGATTAATTGGGTAGATTATGTGCTTTCCATATGCTTGGGATTTTTAGGCCATCATTATTGTTCAGATTGGGGTGGTTGATAAGAATCTCATAGGCTTCCTTAAATTTACGTTCATACCATGTTTTGGTGTGATGTAAACAACTGGTGTTTTCCAGTCAATTCTATGTAAAGTGTTCAGGGCATGATCAGAAAGGCCAGCATCACCATAGTTATTATATTTAATGTGTCGTTTATGTTCCTTTTGTCTGATAGGAATTGTGCATCCTGTTTCCCCTATGTAGGGTAGATTACAGGTGCAATAATACAGGTGGGTCTTTAGATGAGTTGAGTAAGCTCTTTAATTTTGCAGGAGGTTTAAAGGTGGCTTTAGGGTTGTATTTCTGTAGTATTCTGTTTATTTTATCTGATGTCTCTTTAATGTATGGAATGGTTATAGTTTTGTTGTAGTCTAGTTTATCGTTGTTTTTTAGTGAGGTCTTGTAGAGAATTTTGTTGATAGTATTTTGGCTCTAACCATTTTTTAGGAAAGTATTGCTGATAACTTTAAATTTGTCTATAAGTGCTTGTTCATTGGAGCAAATCTTCAAGCCCTATTTTTTAGAGTATTAATGACACCTAGTTTTTGTGTTGGTGGTGGTGGTAGGAGTTTAAATGACTGTTCAAAATTAATTTCTTCATGAATTTTCATGATAAATGTATATATTGGCCAGTATGTTTCAATTTCTGGTAAACAGTGAAGGAAAGGAGGAAGATGTGTGACAAGTGTATCTAGAAAAGGAAGTGTGTTCTGCTTTTCAATCTAGGAAATCAATAAAAGAAAGGAAACTTCAGATGAACTGTGCACAGTAGTCCTGGTGGGATCTCAAGCATTATAAAGAAATAATAACCTGCTTATCTCTGGTCATCAGGGTGTTCTTCGATAATCAAGTAATCCAATGAGCTGTATAGCCACTTCTGCAGTATACTCTCTAAACTTCAACTTCCTATTCACCAACACCCTCAGATCCATATTTTCATTAGTGTGGTACATTGCTAGCAATCTCTTCAGCCAAAAATACTTTGTATTGCCATATTAAATTGACATCTGCTGTACTTTGCTCATACTGCTAGTCTGTTTAAATCATTCTCCAAAGTTTTAGCATCACCTTATTGACTATTGCTCTATCCAATTTTGTGTAATCAGCAAACAACTGAATATTTATTCTCAATCATTTCTTATATCATTAATGTACAAATTAAATAGTAAGTGCTTAAGCACATAATCCTGTGGCACACCTGGAAGGGAGGTGTGCTGGGTGTGTTTGTGTGTGCTATGCATCCAGAAAATTCATGAAGAAATTAATTTTGAGCAGTTATTTATTTGAAAGTTTGTAACACTTCATGAATAGTCATGAACTGTTCCAGACATCAAGACATTCACAGTGTGACTGTAAATCATGGCAAGACGAGTGTTGCCATCGAAGTATGCCTTGGCTAATCATGTGTGAGGAGAGAGTAATGTGATTCCCTACGTGGAGTCTGTGACAAGGCATTTGTGTGTTCTTAAAGACTGAATATGAGTGGAGGCCAAGCAGCACACTCACCAATCCATTCACATTGACTGAAATTTGTGCAGTAATTAAAGGTGTGCAGACTGTCAATACTTTTTTAAACTGACATTTATTTTTATCCTTCTCGATAGGTCAAAAGAATAAAGATATTTTCTGTACACATTTTTTAAACTGAGAATACAAGGTCAAGTTAAAAACCATCTTCCTGTAACCCCTTCAATTCTAATTCCCGATTTACAACTGAAATATAGACGAGTATTGCTTGATGTAGTGTCCAATTTACTCCATGTAACTGAAGTGTTGTGAACAGCTTTCCTCTTGGCAACTTGTCGGATGCTTTCCAAAATCGACAAAACTTATATACAGATCCTTGTTATATTCCTATGATTTCTCAACTATCTGTCTTGAAGTGAAAATCTGATCTTGAAAACCTCTGATTGGTCCAAACCCAGATTGTTCTTCTCCAAGCTTCTCTTCCACAATTTTTCTTAACTGTTTCTCAAGTATACTTGCATAAATCTTACCAGGAACGCTCAGTAATGTAATTCTCACATTCAGTTTTATTTTTCCCTTTATAAATGGGTATTATAAGAGCTTTATGCCAATCATCTGGAATTCGACCCTATGGCCAGGCCTATGAATTATGCAGTGTAGCCTCCGTAAAACTTTCATACCTCATTAATGAAAATTAACTGTTATTAACAACTTGTCTCTATGAGCAATACTCGTCTATATTTCAATACAGGAATCAACTCTCCAACGTATTTACTGTCAAAATATCTAACTAAAATTCTACAACAACACATCCATAATTCAGATACTTATATTAAAAACTCTCAACATTTTATAGAAAAGTTAAAAAAACATCTCTATCTCTGAAAATGATATACTTGCCAGCCTTGATGTCACTTCCCTGTTTACCAACATTCCAGTGGTTGAAGTTATCAACATCTTAGACAATTTATTCCCACAAGACGTCTCTTCATTGTTTAGCCACTGTCTATCTTCTAACTATTTCGTATGGAAGAAAAAAAAACAATTTACAAACAATTAACCGGATTGGCCATGGGCAGCCCCCTTCTCACCCTCTTGTGCTGGCTTATTTATGGAAGAGCTTGAAAGTAAAATCTTATCTCAAATTAATCCAAAACCTAAGGCATGGTTTAGATTTGTTGATGACATCTTTATCATTTGGAACCACAAAAAGGAAGAGCTATTAGATTACCTAAACAAAATCAACATGTTCTACCATACTATCAAATTCACACTAGATCTTGAAAAGGACAAACAACTACCATTCCTAGACATCATAATAAAGAAAAAAGAAAATAATAGTGTCAGCTTATCAGTTTATAGAAAACCAACAAATACTGGACGTTATCTAAACTTCAGCCCATCACACCACATCTCCCAAAAACTCAGCATTATTCATATGCTAAAGAAAAGAGCTATACAATTCACCATGGACCATAATGATCTACAAGAAGAATTAAATAAAATATCAAACGATCTACTCCTAAACAGCTACCCTAGAGGACTTGTTAACAAGATTCTCTTCTCTGATATCACAAAGACAACATGATAACACCCAATATATAACTACTACAACTATTCCATACATTGGTACCATCTCCAAAAAACTAGCTTGCCTCCTAAAACCACACAATATTAGAGTGACCTTCAAGCCAGTTGAAACTATCCAGAAATTTCTAAGATCACCAAAAGATTTCAATCCTTTCTACAAACATGCAGGAGTTTATAACATCCCTTGTTCCTGTGGTCTAAGTTACATTGGTCAGACATCTAGAAGCTTCGAAGTGAGACAAAAGGAACACATCAGCAATGTTAGAAACTACAGACAAGATATTTCTGGCCTTTCTTCCCACTTCTCTACAACCAACCACATTATTGAATGGAATAAAAGTCTTATGCCATATATTGAGGAAAACTACCATTCCAGAATCTTCAAAGAAGCTGCTACAGCCACTCGTTCCACAAATAACTTCAACAGGAACCAGGGTTTAATCCTACCAGATATATGGAAGACTTTAATCAGATCAATAAACACACCAGAAATGAACTTCAGTGCAAACTACAAAATGCATCTCAACAAGTAAATCATGTATCCGTGACATGCATATTGTTTCACGCGCACTACTATTTTGTTATTGAAATAGAATTGTCAGTTAACGTATAGCTTGTAATTTTCGTTTCTTTGCTTTCCTGATTGTACCCTGAAGAAGCTGACAGCACAAGCCGGCGAAACTAGTTGGTAATTAAATTAGTTATTCACCTACATTTGACCAATATCTAAATAATAGTTAATTTTCATTAATCTTTGTGGTCAAGAATTAACAATTTCTAATATGAACTTTCATACCTCATTATTTTAGCATTTCATTTTTAATTGAATATCATGTACTTCAGCTGACTTTTCCACATTTTATAGGTTTTTTGGTGTCTTTTTCTATTTCAAGTATTGATGTGTGTTCCTGATTGCATGCCTGTTGAGTGTTTTCTATCACTGTGCTGTCATTGCATTCTTTCCAAGTAATTACTCCATACATCAAGGATATCTTTATCTTCATAAATTAAAGGTGACAAGAAATTATATTCTTGGTTTAACCCTTTATCCAAATGTAAGCAAACAAAGTTTGTGCCTGAAGTAATTTCAGGACTAGGCAACTCAAACTAATATCCTGCTACCTTTGGAAGCGGTAAATCCTGTAGTATATTTCTTTACTTCCAATCTGAAAAAGAGTATAATTAATTGGTGAACCTCTGAGTAGTGAAGTTGGCAACATTGAAGGTTGATATCCTCGATCATTTTCAAGAGAATTTCCATGAGAATGGTATCACAGTTTGAACATCTTGATATAAGTTATGTCACATTCTGGCTATAAAACTGAAGTATTTCTAATTGGGTTAATAACAGTTTATTTCTTAAAAACTGTGTTTGACTTATCTGTCTACTATAGAATGTTTTGTTTCATAAATATCAATGGAAATATAATGATTATATGAGCTGTAATTAATACTTCTGAATTAGTGTATGCCTATGCAATAAAACTGATTACTGTAATTGATAAACTGTCCCAATTACTGATTACTGTAATTGATAAACCTTAATAACAATCTTAAATCAAGAAATATTGCTATTTCTTGATTTAAGATTGTTATTATGAATTTGTCACAGAAAGCATACATCCTTTCTGTGACAAATTGGAATAGTATGACAGATATTCAGTCTGGGTGGTAAGAGAAGTTAAAATTAAATCTTATTTTTTGTAAGTTTATGAAAGGATATAAACTTTAATGTCAGTACAGTTGAATGAGTATTAAATTTAGAAAAGGGAAAAGATAAAATAAATTCATCTGTTGTAAATCATCCTATGGTAAGTATTGAACTGAATATTAGTGTATACACTACCAGCACATGTTACTGTTTTGATGTGTTACTTTTTGCCACTGTGCATGGAAATAAATTTGTATTGGGAACCATAACATATGTTATCAGGCCTCTTTTCTTTTAAATTAATATACACTGAAAAATTGATATCAAATAAATCTGCATAGTTATCAGTATATCCATTCATATTAACAGCAACAACACCATAATTAATGACTATTATAATAAAAAATGACAAAGATTAATTGATATTAAGACCAGGAGGTGCATGTCCCACATCCTCTCTCTCTCTCTCTCTCTGTCTTTTGCATATAGATTTACCCCAAAATACAACTTGGGCTGTCAATCTATTCCCCCCCCCCCCTCTTCCTGCAACCTTTCCTAAAGAAAAATTTATCAGGCCTACAAACTGAGCTTGGAAACAGTTCTAAAAAAAAGTGACTCCCTTTCCCCAAACAAAATTGTTTAACATTATAAAAGGGACAGACAAAAAGCTCCTTTACTATTGATAAAGTTTAGACAGTAGCTGCAGATAATTTTGACGACATCAAGGAAAGAGCGAGAGGATAGTGTGAGTTATGTTGGGCAGTTATCGAGTTTCACGATTAAAAACAGTTTCTTAAAATCCCTAATTGCACATGTCAAAAAAGTTCCCTTAGTCAAAACTAGAGTCAGGCTTATTAAAGTTTTTCATCTGGTAACATTATCAAACCTTAAAGGTTGTCACAAGGCTTAAGTATGCTTAAGTATTAAAAATAATAAGTCTTATTATTAGCTAAACTGGCAAAAGAAATATAAATTATTATTACACAAGATTTCTGGGATTCATTGAGGAAGGCCACATAATCATTCACACCATACTTTCTCTTGAATTAATTTCAATACTTCACTTACAACCACTAGGGGAAAGCCATTTCAGTCATATACTGTTATCAAAGCCTTGTAAAGATTTAAAATGACTTCATTATTCTTATCTGTCAGTGTTTATTTTAGCATTACAAATTATCCTCTAAGTTGTATTTTCAGTTTTTGCTGTATGGCCTTTTGATCAACTTCCTATCTTCTAAAACTATAAGATTCCTAGCCTGGTCAGTTTTTTAATATAATATGCCACTGGATATCTAATAGCCATTTTCACATGCCCACAATTCCAGCTTATTGAAATCATTCTGCAAGCACTGCATGTTAGTTACATTCCTGATTACTTTGCTTATCTCTGGATCAGGAGCTGTATGTCACCTGTTAAATCCTTCCCAATGTCGTTAATTTAAAGATTGAATAACATTGGGACAATTACTGATCCCTGGATTACCCACCTTAAATCTCACATCTCCCCATACTCCAATTTTTGATATATTAGTCAGCCAACCTCTTATCCAAAATACCAATTTATATGTAACAGCTTTCAATGCTAAATTTTGTTAAAAGCTTTACACAGTCCAGAAGTATCATGGTGTATCCATCCCCCTTGTCTAATTCAGCAGTCACATTATTATAAAATGTGGGCATTTTACTTAAATGTGACCTTCCCTTAGTAAACCTACACTGTTTATTGCAAAGTTTAGATTCACTGTCAACTCTTTTTTGTCTGTGGTTTCTTACCAACTTTAAATAAGCAAAATCTTTTCCACCACTCCAGAGATACTGATAGGTGAGTAGATAGACACATCAGTCTCTGCACTGTTGTGCAACATGATTATCATACATTGTTTCCATTCCTGTGTTGAGAATAATTATTCAAACAGGTTAAAGAAACAGACAGTTCAGCTGAACATTCTTTTAGCATCTGTACTGATATCCTATTACAAACTTTTCCAAAATTTTCACCACCAACTTATTGCCAAATCCATATTCATTTTATACAATGGCTGTAGTTTTCTTCCTCCTCATATACCTGAGTTTCTTCTTCTTCTGGTGCTCTGTTTCATACACAAGGTTGATAGCTTTTAGCAAAGTGGGCACTCATTAGTTGAATAGTCTCTCTTGCACCTGCCATCTGCATGCCATCAATATAAGAAATAAATCATAATAGTCTTGTTGTGAAAATGCTTCATGTGCAAGCATTTCTTTACGCATGCTTAGATAAAGTATTAAAACAAGAATATAATTTCTTATGAAGTATAATCACAGTTATCTCAATCTAGAGTATTGTTATAATGTGTTGATATCGTTTTGATATTGTATGTGACTTTTGCACTGATTTAGCTCTCATAATGAGAACTTGGTAGTGTTTAAAACTGATAAAGGTAGTGGCCCTTTCCATGCTGATTAGTAATATATGCATCCAAAAGGTAGTATGCTGCATTATGGGATAATGAGGCAATTTGATGTGATCAGCAAACCTCTATTTAAAAGTAGCCTAGTCATAAAGGTACCTCCATGTGTGAACTTTAGTTTGATCGTGCTTGAGTAAACAATTAAAACAAGAATATAATTTCTTTACAAATAAAGCAAAGCTATTTTTTGTAATGGAACACCCCAACATTGAGATATCCTTATATTTAACACAATCGAAACACACCCTTGAAATTGAGAAGTTTCCTATTAATGATTTCCAAGAAAACAACACCAAATTACATTGCTCTGAACCATTGACAATAAGAACCATTCAGTGTGCCATAAAACACAAAAAGACCCAATATACCTCTCCCTTGCATTGCAGCAATTAAATAAAATAAATTACTTCTCATGACTCTCAAGCCAACCAAACACTCGCACTCTCAAACCAGTTAAACTCGTAACAGGTTTTATGTTCATTTTTAATCTATTCTTTATTTTATATTTTTCAAAATTCTTAGTTTGTTTTATCCATTTCTTTATTGGTTTATTCATGTTTTTGGCTATCTGATAAGTATATCTTATGCTCAGACTATTGGTTTTTCATCTTCAACACCTCCTAATGACTTACGAACTCAATCTAATGAAATCCTGCTCCAAAGTACTGTATCATCCTTACCTTCAAAAAATACACACAGGTATGTCAAATTAATAATCCTTATTTAATGTAATCCCATTTATTTAGCATCTCTGTAACTTAGTTGGATTATTCTTGAGGGGAAAAAAAGGGGGAGGATGCCCCATTACCAAAAATAGTTTTGCTTTCTTTATAATTTCATATATAGGAGCAGCATGATTTTCAGAATTTAAAAGCATAATTTCTATCATTTTCTTAAAACTGACATAATAAAACTGTTCTTTTGAATAAAAGTAAAATGCTGGTTTGGTTCTATAAAAAATACGTAAAATGTTATATCCAGTATTGAGCTATCGCACAATTACTCAATTACCATGCTCCTTGCCAGATATGTTTCAAAACTAATAAAAGCTCTAGCATGTTTGGGCTATGAGGAGGCGGTACAGAAGTAATGCCTCATATTTTTCTCTCTTAGAAAATATATTTAACAATGGCTTTTATATGTATTAATCCCTTAATCCTCCATCTTTCACATTATTCTCTTATTTTTGAAGTCCTTGTCACTTTTTGTTATTGTTTGGCGAGACTCCATATGTTCCCCCCATAAACATCTTCTCTAATGTCAGATTGCTTCATGAACACTTTGTGTTTCACCTCCTTTTCATCTGCAAAATGCCATTTGGAGAGTTCATCCTTTTAGATGGTCAAACAGCTGATAATCAGGAGGTTGCAGATCTGTTGGGTGGGATGGGAAATTCATTTCAGCCAGATAATGCAATTGCAACAAACTGGTGTCAGGCTTTTAACTTTCACCATTTATAAAGTGTCTGATCCAGTGTCTAACTATGCTCAGATCAACAGTATAATCTCCATACACATATAATTTATAAGAATAACACTTTTATTATTGCAAATATTTCAACCAGAAACTAACAGGCCATGAATGTATGAGCATAATCACCAGGTGAAGCTAGAATAAAGAATGTTAATCCTATTTACAGAACTGAGCCATGTGGTTATAAAATAAAATAAAATGATATTCCAATTAGCTAAAAACTAAAATTAAAATAATTGAATGGCGCAGCATTGTATGTTAAAAGGGGGTGGGGAGAGAATGGAAGC
Source organism: Typopeltis vanoorti (assembly GCF_054136105.1). Classification (NCBI taxonomy): domain Eukaryota; kingdom Metazoa; phylum Arthropoda; class Arachnida; order Uropygi; family Thelyphonidae; genus Typopeltis; species Typopeltis vanoorti. Next base: position 70,074,525 of record NC_143561.1, read on the forward strand.
ATGCTATTGCTTACTGTTTATGAGGATGTGACTCTCCCAAACCTTTCAATGGATAGACAGCCATTCCAATTTAAGTTTGGGTAGTATAGAAGTTTGGGCAGTGAGTATTCATTTCTCATCTGATATCAAGGTAAGATTTTAATTTATTTTATTTCATTTTTTAAAATTCTCTTTAAGAATTCACATAGGAAAATGATTGTTATTATTTATATGGATACTCCATGCAGTCAAGACTCATTGCAGGAGACCCACTCTTTCCATTAACACAATCCTTATCATACATTCCCTTAAACCTATTCACTGATGGCACACTCACAACCACCTAGTGGCAATCAATTCCACTCATTTACTACTCTCCAAGTAAAGAACCTAGTCTGTGCACCCTTACTAACAACACTCTTAGACAACTTCCAAGAATGATCCCTTGTTTTACTCCCTGCTCCTCATGTATTGAAAAATTTCTATTGTGTCAGTCTTTTAGAATTACTTTAGTAACTTACAAGTTTCTATCATATCCCCCTCTCCACTTCCTGTCAATTAAACAGTGCACCCACACACCCTCAATTTATCCTCATAGGGAACATTCTTCCACAGACCTGTTGCCAATTTGGTCATGCATCTCTGAATCATCTCAACAACCTCCTGATCCCCAAGCAAAGCAGGTGACCAAATCTGTGCACAGTAGTCACCGTGTGGCTGAATCATAGCCACATGTTGATTACTGTGGTAATAACCTCCCCATTTTTACTCGTCAGTGCGTTCTTCAGCATCCAAGTAATCCTCTTAGCTATTTTGCTAACTCTTGCTGTATACCCTCTGACTTTCAAATCTCTATCCATCATCACCCCCAGATCTCCAGCCTCATAAATTTCCTGTAAACTAGCATCATCAATATGATATGGAGTGCTTAATCTTTTCATCGCAAAGTGCATTACTTTACATTTTACAACATTGAATTGATAACCATTGTCCTTTGCCCACACTGCCAATTTAATTTAAATCATCCTGTAAGATATCTACATGTAATCAACTATTGCCCTCTATAGTTTTGCACCATTGGCAAACAACTGAATATCCCCCCCCCCCCTTCAAATCTTCGACTATATCATTAATGTACAAATTAAAGAGTAGTGGTCCTAGTACAGAGTCCCAGGGACTATACACCACCATCCATAGCTCAGTCAGTATAGATGAAGCCTTTTGGTCGGAAAGACCTGGATTCGATTCCCGTCACTGATGTGAGGAACCTTTATCTGGTCTCTTTTGCTGAAAGGTGAGTTAGCCGGTCTCATACGGAGGTAAGGGCTTTTTCACTCGGAAACCCAGGTTTTTTGTTCCCCCCAGAACAGGCAAACCAGCCCCGTGAACACACATACGGATTACAGTCATGAATATGTCCCAGCCATATGCCAGTCCTGATCCCCGGGGTGATGGTGGATAGAGATTTGAAATTCAGAGGTATACTGCAATAGTTAGCAAAATAGCTAAGAGGATTACTTGGATGCTGAAGAACACACACTGACAAGTAAAAATGGAGAGGTTATTTCCACAGTAATCAACATGTGGTTATGATTCAGCCACATGGTGACTACTGTGCATAGATTTGGTCACCTGCTTCCTGTTGGGGAAAGCAATGGTGAATTACCCTGTAAAATTCTCACCAGGAGCTTTGTGGGCAACTTACAAAGTTACCTATGGTCGGAAACGACTAAAAGGGAAAATCAGATTATACACCACCCTCTGATATCTGTCTCCCCCCCCCCCCCCCCCCATCCATGCCTCCAGCCTCATATCCATTCCAATTCATTCCTATCCAACTTATGTAATAGTTTTCCATGTGGTATTTTGGCAGTGTCAAATGTCTTTGCAAAGTCCAGTAGTATCATGGTATAGCGATTTCCTTTATCCAATTCTGCTGTCACCTTATTATAAAATGGTAATAAATTAGTGGCAGGACCTACCTTTTACAAAGCCACGCTTTCCCCCTATCATATTCTATTCACCCATTAATGAATTTTACTTTTAACCAATTTTTCCAATATTTTAACCACCACTCCAGAGATATTAATTGATCTGTAATTTGCTACTTCTGTCTTGCAGCAACCTTTATGTAATGAAATTATCATATTCTCTTTCCACTCCCTTGGAACTTTGCCAGAGCTGAGACTGAGATTAAACAACTTCGTCAGAGGCACTGCCAGTTCATCTGCATATTATTGTAGCACATGAGCTGACATACCCTCCAAGCCTACTGCTGTATTCACATCAATATTTTTCAATATACTGCGTACCTCCAGTTCATCTACCTCAGTGCTCACATTGGTCTGTCACTTCGGTGACTACAATGTCACCACCTGGATGCTATACCCTTGCAACGTGATCACTTAGTAATTGAACTATTTCTTCTGCTTCTTTCACTTTCCTACTAACAGTACCGAGTAGTTATCTTTCCATAATTATTCTTTCTCTTATTTGAGAAATAAGAGAAAAAATAATCTCTTAAAATCTAATTTATCCTTCCTTACCATACTTTTAATCTTTTTTGCTTTTGCTTTATATTGTTCATGGCATGCTGATCACCTCGTTTATATTCCCTTCTACAATGCTTTTTCTTTCTTTCTTTCTTTTTTTTTTTTTTTTTTTTTTTTTTTTTTTTTTTTGCATCTCCTGCTTTATATTGCTAGTCATCTACCTAATCTCTGTTTGGTTTATCCTCTTTACCCTAGATATGCACTCCGATACTGCCTTGCTCAAACAATCCTTGATTGCTCCCATGCACTAATGACATTCATTTCATATAGTTTCTTTTGCCATGGCATTGCTCCAAGTTGCTTCCTAAATGTATCAGAATCACCAGCTTTGTAGTTCCACAGAAACCCTTTCTTGACTGAAATTTTCATCTGTTGAGCAACCTTCAAGGACAAGAGTGCATGGTCACTTTTCACGATTAGAGGTAGAGTTGGTACTGCAGTTAAAGATAGATCTTCTGATGCTATTACCAGATCCAACACTCTCAAACTCCTTTCCATTACATGCTGTTTCAGGTAATTATCCCTGAAGTAACTGTATAAATTCTATTTCCACACTGCCATGTGCTCTTTTCTTCCTTCCAATGAATATTTATCATCATAGTTGAAGTCTCCATTATCATTTCTCTGCCTGCACTCATTGTGCTAATCTGCTGATGCATGTTGTCCACATCTTCTTCTGGAACCCCCCCCCCCCCCAGGTCTATAGCAGCAACCAACAATATATTTTGTCCTATTGGCCTCTATCTCACACCAGACAGCCTGAAATGAACCATTTCCATCAGATCTACAATCTTCCTTGACTCTATTTTTGCTGGTTGAAGTTCTTCAACTATCATTAATAATACCTCTCCTGTTTCCCCATTTCCTCTATCTTCTCTGAAAATACAATGTCCATTATGTTCCATCCCTGTAACTCTGACAACCAGGTCTTGCTGATGCCAATAAATTTTTGCCAAGTTGAGCTGACCAATACCAAAAACTCCTCTCCTTTATTTCTGATTCCTTGGGCATTTGTGTACATGTATTTCAACATCTGCTTGAGCCCACAGTTACTGTTACATAATGTTATTATCTGCTCATTCATCTGCATCCAGCTGGATGCAGAAAAGGAAACTGCATCCAGCTCTTCACAATTATTCCTCTACTCATACTTATCTGTCCCATGGGTGACTGTTTCCACACAGTCATTCTAGCATTTGCACTCATTTGTCCCAGAAATTGAGTAGACACATGCTTGATTGCTTTCCTAACCTAACATCTCTAGTTTTCCTGGCCTTTTGCTTCAAAACTCTCACCAAACAACACTTTCTCCAAGCATCTAACTCCAAAACCATTGAAGTACAGTCCATCAGGCATACAGGTCCTTACGTCCATTAAATTTGCTCCATGCATCTATAAAATGCACATTGTTCTCATTGGCAATCATAGCCCTTCTTCTCAATTCTCTCCTATCATATCAAGGCAGCAGACTCGATCTTTACTTTCTTACTTTTCATTTTTGCTTCTTCTAAACTATTTCTAACGCCGCCGTGGTTGGCTGAGTGGTTAGTATATCCGCTCTCCAGCCAAAAGGCTACAGGTTTGAATCCCACCGTGGACATGGATGTTTGTGTCAGTGAAAATACTAGTGGTGGACTTTAGATGGCATTGGTGTAGTTGGTGAATTGAGTGGTGGAGACAGAGTGTGTAGAGCAGGTATCCTACCCTCCCTTGATGAGTCTTTGCACTCCCTGGAGGGTATCATGTAATAATAATAAAAACTATTTCATGTCTTCTCTCATTGCATATTTCTCAGCTTACATTTGTGCCTGCCAAAACAATTAACTCATTCGCTTCTTTCTTCTGCAAACTTAAAGCTTCACTAAAATCCTTTATCTTTGCATCTGGAAACACATGCTTTCATCACTTTTTCATTAAGTATACCTCTTATAATCGAATCTCCATACAATACTATCTGTTTTTCCACAGTTTCTTACACTTTTATGGTTTTCCCATTCACTCTTTCTTTCATTTTCCATCCTTCTGTACCACATGCCAATTGTTTCTCCAGTAAATTCAAATTGATAAGTTTGTGCATTGTAGTAAAACTCTGCTTTCTTATGACTATATTTCTATATATGTTATTTTCATTTTTGCTCATACATTTCTGATTAACGTGGATACATTTCTTTATTTCATTAGAGTACAAGCAATATTTCCAACTTCAGATATGACTGCACTCCAAGACAAAAGGATGATTAATCTAGTCGCTTATGCAAAAAAAGTTGAAGGAGATATGTATGAAGTAGCAAATAGTCGAGTAAGTCATCAGCAAATAATATGATTTTTTTTGTTTGTTTGTTTGTTTGTTTACAAACTGTTAAGCATTTTATTTTAATAATTTTATTTGAATAAACTGTTCCAAATTGGCCAAAGCAGAATGCTCCTTGCATGTCAGAATTCTCATTTTTATTCCTTCTACGTATTATTGTCTTTTTATAGAAACATTGAAATAGAACTTGGTTTTTATAAATCAAATTTTGGCAATAATAAGAATAATAAAGTTGTTAATTGTTTCTATATCTGTCAGCTGTGTCCTCTGATTTGATGAGGACCTGAGTTTCTAGGGGGAGGGCAAAATCTCACTCCATAGGAGATTTGCTAACCCACATTCAGTTGAAAAATCCTTCATTCTTAACATCCAAGGCTGGATTAAATTCAAAATCTTTACTGCCAAAGATCATCATTGATACCAACTGCACTGTAGATTTCCTTATGAATTAATTTAGAATTAATTTGAAAAAAAAAAATTATAATATAAAAATTTTAAAGTGACTTGAACTGCATATATAAATAAAATTATTTCTCCACCGAGCTTTCATATGGTTTTGTGCATACTTTCTCATAGTGAAATAACTGAACAAAATGGTACACAATAGTGGCCATTAGGTCATGGCAGAAAGGAGTTATAGAAAGTTAAGATTTGAGCAGCATGTGTGACATGCAAAAAACATCAAAATAAATTTCTCCTTTCTCCTTATCCTCTTTATTTATTGATTGTTTTTTATGTTATTGATTTGTTATTAAAAAAACAAAAAAGAGAGAGTTATAGAACTCTCAGTGCATCTTGAATCTACTAATCTTGTTCATTATTTGCTCTATCAAATTCATACAACTGCATCGCTTGTGTGTATTTTTTTTTTTTTTCCCCAATATGCATTTTGCTTTTCGATAAGTATGGTATTTATAAGATAAATTTCTAAAATCAGATGTGAAAGATGATAGCATTGAAAATATCTGACTTGATATCAGAGCACTGACTTTAGTATTTATTTTAATTGTGTGTATTGTATCTAGCTTCTCTAACAATTTGGATTATTTCAATTTTTTTTTTATGTTACTGATTTTTTAGTCTCTGCTTAGTGGGGATTTCCTCTTGCTTTTTCCAAACAGTTCAATTTTTCATAAAGAGCATTGAAATTATTTCCTTGCTGTTAAAATTATTTCAAAATTGCTGTAAGCCCAGCATCATGTTTGCCATGACAACCACAGTGGAGAAGAAATTTTTAGTTGCACCAAATCACTATTCTGACCATAGTGATTTGTTGAATACATTTATAAACATAATTAGAACTTAGCACAGTTATGAGCATACAACTGCAACTATTGTGACTATTTTTGTGAAACACGTTATTTAATTAATAGGAAACCCATGCCAATAATTGCTGCAATATGTTCAGAATGCACATACACCAGAGAAGGAATACATTGCAATGTCAAGTTGTAGGAAACAGGTATATAAATATTGTAAAATCTTTCTTAGTGTGACATATATAGCAATAATAATATTTTGGTTGAATATTTAGTTAAGTACAGGCTTGTAACTCAGAAGATCAGTAGTTAATTGTTTGTATTCTTTTGTTGCATGTGCAGTGTCAACATGCTATGAATTGGGATGGACAGGCTTATTGTTGTGGGTGATTCCCTTTGTTGTGCTACATTGATATTAGTCTTAAGATAAAAGTAGACGATTTAACAACTATGTGCTGACTACAAAAATTGCATCTCTATCATTACATTGCCTACAATTTGCATAAGAAAATATCAGCAGCATTCATTTACATTAGATCATTGAAAAGTCAGTACTTTCAACAGCATGTAAGAGTGAAAGAATTATGGATATCTTCAAGGATTATGATTATTTCCATATTGAATCCAGTGAGATTTCATATGTCGTAGTTGCATTACTTTAAAGAGCAAGAACAGGAAGTGTTCGAGAGTGTTCATGTGCATGGTATTCATGAGGAATTAAAAGGTCCCCATTGGCATGAAGAGAGCCAGGGCCCTTGCAAATTATTGCTGCTACTTCTCAACAAACATCTGACTTTTCTGCAAGGGTGAAACATGCAATAAAATACTCAAATACCATCCACTGTGAGATCAGGCCCTTGGGATCCTTACAAATTCTTAAACCTCCTGAGGTACACATGTATTGGATGAATATAACTCTGTTAGTGGAACTAAGTGTGGCATCATATTTTCATGAACTCCTCCTCAGTATCATCTTATTAAGTAATAAACATGAATTTAAGGAGTAAAGATTATAAGTAGTACTATATGCTTGTAAACTTGTAGTACTGTGGCTGGGTTAAGTTTTTTTTTTTTTTTGTATTTTATTTATTTATTTATTTATTTATTTTTTTCATAGTGTGAAAACCCTGGAGACCAAACATGTAACTTTTTCAAGCCACTTCAGGCCTTCAATAAGCAAAGCAGCAGTCTCTTACCAGGGAGAAATTCATCAGAATTTCAGATGGGAGAAATTCATCTCCCACCTGAAAGCAGTCACAAACATCTACCCATAGTAGTGGTATTCAAGCCTGCAATCTGTTAGTTAGAGAGCCTGTATGCCAACCAGGCCAGCTGGTACTATTATGATATCCTACATTCCAACCTTCAGTACATATCTAGAATTTGATGATGAATATTAGTTTGTATCATATTAATCTAATAAATCCAGATCTCATTTATGTCCTTTCTTCTTCATAAGTGTATTAACTCCTTTGAACAGAAAGAGGAAGGTAAGAGTCTTAATCTGATATTTTTACTGTTTTGATAATATTTTATAGTTAATATCAAAAAAAATTTCTCAACATTATTAAGAATATGTATAATGACAGCAAATCTTGCATGGAAGTAGATGGAAAACTTAAACTTCTTTATCATTGAAAGTGGAATTAAGCAGGGTTGTGTGCTATCTGGTCTATTATTTATAATTTTAATTGATTGGATTATGAAAAACTCAATTAATCATCAAAAGAGAAGAATATGTTCCTCTCTTTTGATGTAAAGTGAGGACTGTGGATGTAAAGAGAGGACTTTACATCCACACTGGAAGACCTTGATTTTGCTGATGACATAGTGCTCCTGTCCTCAAAGTTAAATTACTTACAGCTGAAAACTAATGACTTTGCTCTCTGCACAGAAACTGTGGGTCTACATATAAACAAGAAGAACCAAGTGCATGTAAATAAATGAAAAATCAAATAAAGAAATTAAGTTAAAAAAATGAAACAATTGAAGATGTTGTTACTTTTACATACCTTGGATCAGTAATAAATAAACAAGGTGTCACTGACGAAGAATTGCTAAAGCACAAAATTGTTTCAGGTCATTAAACAAATTAATGCTATATGGAAAGCATCAAATATTACAGTTAAAGTGAATATTAATGTATATAAATCTATTGTGCGAGTAGTACTGCTATATGGCTCTGAAACTTGGAAACATACCAAGGCACAAAGTAATAAATTGGAAATTTTCCAAAACAAGTGTTTAAGAATTTTAAAAATCTTCTGGCCAAATACAATTACTAACGAGGAACTTTTAAAGAAAACCTTCTCCAAGTCAGTAGATGAAGAGATTTGATGTTCTTCGCATGGGGATAAACAGAATTCCCCAAGTAGCACTGAGTTGGTCTCCAGAAGGAAGACGCTCTAGAGGTCATCCAAAATTAACTTGGAGAAGAATGATGGAATCCGAAATGAAGGAGGCAAGATGGATGAGTTGTGCAGAAGCAAGAGCAGCTGCGAGGGACAGGGGGAGATGGAAAACCAGCATTGCAGCCTTATGTGCCAGTAGGCACGGAAAGACTTGATTATATTGATGATCAAAAAGAAAAGATATGGAATTATTTATGCATCACATAGTACTGAAATACCTACTAGTTTGGTGTGGTGTGATTCAACTGTATCATCAATAATTGTTCCTTTATTAGTATTGTTTAGTTGATTGTTACTTGTTGTTTGCTAACTGCAAGTAAGTTACATTTGTAATGAAAAGTAAATAAGCAATAGGAAATGACATTTTCACAATGGGCTTCTTACTTTTTTTTTTTTTTTAAAGTAGTCATCCTGTATTGGTTATTAATGTTGTAGTGGTGTACAGAGTCAAATTTACATTTATTATTATTGTTTCATGAGCACCTCAATGCAGACAAAGCACTAACAGTTGACTCTGGCAATTCCACTTATTCACAACTCTCAAGAGAAAAATCTAGTCCTCACACCTTATTCAGTCAGTTTATAGGAATAATCTTTTGTTCTGCTCCCTCTACCCAATTGCTAAAATATTTCCTTTGCATCAATCCTATAAATTTCTGTATATTCTCATATGATCTTCTTTTCTCATATGAACCAACTTTTGCAACCCAAAATGGTTACTTGCCTCTGGATCCTCTCCACCACTTCCTCATCTCCAAGAAACCCAGGTGACCAGTCTTGAGCACAGTAATCCAGATGTGGACAATCAAGGCCTTAGAAACAGATAACTTATCTGTGTTCTTCTGTAACCAAGTAGATGATAACCCTGGCCACTCTCACAGCATGCTATCTGAATTTTAACTCTGCAGGTTTCAGGAATACATTTCCATCAATGTGGTACTCAGCTTGTAATCTTTTTATCCCAAAATTCTGAACTACCTCAGTACTATACAACAACAAGACTCCAGATCAATCAGAAGTTCCCTAACTTTTATACCTTTGTCCCTTAAAATATTTTATAAACTCAATTCTCTTCCAGAATAAATGCAAATTAATAGCCAATAGACACTTCAACATTAGACTGATACCATAACCTTTTTCCCATACTATTAGCCTAATGAAATGCAATTTCTTTGACATCACCTTGTTTAACTATTACATTATTCAATATTTAATCATCAGCAAGCAACTGAATGTTTCTCTTCAAATCTTTTTCCACATCATTTATATATTAATTAACGGTATTAGCCCAAATACCGAACCTTGTGGCACACTGCTAGTCACCTGCTTTCTCCTGGATTCTGCACCTTCATATACAACTTTGGTATTGTACACCCGTAGTTCATAGAACCGGGTATGGCAGATTGCTAAGAATAGTCAATTCATGCTGAAGGGGAGAAAGAAATAAAGAATATATGAATTGGTCGCCAACATGTGAAATGACGTGCTTTATACATAAAATTTTCCAACTGTTATACAAGCAAAATAATTACTACTTTAAAAACTGCGATGTTCGTAAAAGAAAAGTTAATTTTCCGATGTGTAATAATAAACAACTCATCCCACAAGACAGATTGATTACCCTATTATTGGAATGGATTCTCCTTCTGACTTGCACAGAAGTGTTGAAGGTTCTTCCATCTGTTGGCATACAGTATCTGCCTATCAGCCACCTTCATATCCATCCCTATTTGTTCCGGTTTGCATAACAGAGTATTTACATGTGGTATCCTGTTAAACACCATTACAAAATTCAGCAGTATTTATGCAGCCATTCCTTTTATCCAACTCTACTGTCTCTCTGTTATAAAAAGGTCAGTAAATTACTGAGCTAAGACCGACCCATCACAAAACCATGCTGCCTCCCCAATATAGTATCATATTCTTATCTACCCATTCAAAAATGATCAAATTTGATCATTTCTGAATCAAATTTGATTCAGAAATTGAACTTTGACCAAATTTGCCAATAGTTTATCCCACTTCTATGATATTGATTGGTCTATAATTTGCTACTATGAGCATATGAATACACTTAAGTGCAGTCTTCATAATAATGCTTAATGGTCTAACCAACACCAAGAAGAAAAAAATACATTTACTAATGTATTTTATAATGAACAATACCTTAATCCTTTCTTTACATGTTAAGTGCTGTGTGTCAGCATCCTTCAGTTTACAAACTCCACACTATTCTTTCAGCATAACCTGTGTAACATATAATTTGTGATCCTTGAACTTGCAGTTTTCACCCTGTCGTTCTTCTTTCTCATTTCTTTCAGTAACTCTTTCATATCTTCTCTCTTACCTTTCAAGTCATAAGTGCCAGCTAAAACAATCGATTCTTTTATCTTACCTTTTTTGCATGTGTATTTTGCATATTTGATGTCATAGGCACCAAATATGCAAAATATGCTTTAAGTGAGTGAACATGCTGAATATGCTGTATGTACATTGGCATATACAGTATTTCCTCTGCATAAAGTAGATCTGTGGGTTACAAAAATTGGTTGATAGTCAGAAAAGGGGTGATATGATTGAGACATTCAAATTACTGAAGGGTTTTTACAAGATTAATTCAGAGGAAATTTTTCAGAACAAGTCTGGTGATGGGAGAACTAGGTGCCATTCATGGAAACTGAGCAAGAATGTAGTTAGCAAAGGTGTTAGAACTAGGTTTTTTTACTTGGAGAGTGATGAATGAGTGGAATAAGCTGCTAGAGTTTGTTGTGGGTGCCATGACTATAAATGAGTTCAAAGCAAAGTATGATAGATACTGTACGAATGCCAAATAGTTGTTCTTGATATGATGTTTAGGGGCCTCCCTCGATGAGTAAGGACTCCTTGGAGTTGCCCGTAATAATAAATACAACAACTGATGGCCTTGTACATTTGGCTCTGTATAAATGGATGTATTTATATGATAAACAAATATGCTCTATTAGACCACCCACTACCAAATTTTGCATGGCTTGTCTATTTTAATGATTATAGCTATATTTGAATCCAAAAGTTGGATATTCATCCACTCCCTAGAGTACCTCATCTAACAGTCCTTGTCTGAAGGTTTGGGTGTGTCTGATTGGCTGATATCACAAAAAAAAAAAAAAAAAAAAAACTAAATGTTATTTAATTATTTTTCCATAGCTTCACCACTTTTTCCATTTCTGGTCAACTACTTGGAGCCCTTTGAAGATTGGGCTTCCCTTCAATAAACCTGTTGTTTGGCTATGCTCCATAGATGATGTGTTCTCCATATGGTCTGAATAACATTTTCCTAACACATCTTAACAACCAGCATCCCAAGATCCAGTTCACCTTAGAAAAGGAAAATAACAACAGTCTCCTTTTCCTAGACACTCTGGGAAAGTTACATGCCAGCCTGATGGATCCCTGGCATTCTCCATTTATAGAAAACCCACACATGCTTATAGATACATTCACCAGCATCCCCCCCCTTCCCCACACACCCTAACAATATGGGATTATAAAAACCTTATATAACATGGACTACATCTGGTTCCACCATTATAACCACTGAACTTTCTTAGCAGTGGCTACAATCCCCACAAAATCCAAAAAATATTAACCCCCCTTAACTGCTCTTACCCCTTCCAGTTCAGAACAGAGATTACACAAAATATGTCACCATTTCATATATTCAGGACATATCCAAAAAATTAACAAAAATCCTAAAGAAATATAACATTACAACCACTACTTCTTCTTCAACGCATCCGTCCTTCAGGATGGGTAGAGTCTCCTAATAAGGGATCACGATGAATTAATGCAACTGGTACATCACTCCTCTGCTGCATCCTGTAAGGGCAAGTATTTTTCGCTATAGATCTGTGTGTTCATGGGGCTGGTTTGCCTGTTCTTAGGGACAAAAAAAAAAAAACTGAATTTCTGGGAGGAAAAATCTTCTATCTCTGGCTAACTCACCATTTAATTGAAAATACCTGATAAGTTTCCTTGCATCATAGATGGGATTCGAACTGAAATCTTTTGAATCAAAGGGTTTGTCTATACAACTGAGCTATGGAGGCCCTTACAACCACTTGCAGACAACATAAAAAAATTTGCATCCCTTATTACCCCTCCAAAACTGCCACATTTTGTAGACCTACCAGATGTCTACCAGGTTGCAGTTGCAATCTGTCGTACTATGACCAAACAGGTAGGACAGCCAATCAGAATTTCTGAGCACATGAACTACATTCGGTTCCACCATTACATCCACTCTAGACTTGCTGACCATACTTTGGACGCCCAGTACAGGATATACTGGAAGAAGGCATTCTATTGTATTGTAACAAATATGAGAGGCTATTCCTGGGAAATCTACCTCAGCCCTGAGAAACTGTCAAAACTTCACCAAATTTGGGTGCATGAAGCAGTCCCAAATTTGGGTAGTACTCATCCTTAGATCTTCAGTCCAATGGTGGCCAATACCATCCAATTTAGCCACTGGGTGTGCCATCTGGGCCTCTAGGCCCAACTTTGGCTGTCTTTTTTCAGCCTCATCTATCCAGTGTTAGTGCCTGCATGCACATATTATTGTTCTCTGATCCTTGATGATGGCAGTGTAACTTTGCCAAAATATTGGAAATATTAAAGTTATTATAATTAATATTCAGTATGTGTTGTGATTTTTTATTATATAATTATTTATTTATTTTTTTAGTTAAAAATTTTCAAGATAAGGCAGTGTTAAAAATTTACAGATTACACGTTTCTCAGCAAGCTTGAGCTACAACATGAAAGATGAAGATTATGGGACTTGAACCATAATTCTTGTAATTTCTTCTCTATTGGCTGGCTTTGTATTCAATTTTTAAGATGATGAGCAATCTGATGAAACATCAGATTGCTTATCATTTTTATAAACTTGTTGAGTTGTTGAATTTTGTTATTTGTAGACAAATAAGATTTTCACAATTATCTGTTTGGAATCCATTACAAATGTTGGTGTCTGTTTTCTGAATTATATTTATTCATGTTTTTTGCAGGCTTGGCTTTCCTCAGTGCACATTATTAATTTTTAATGCAGATAGATTAATTTGTTATTCACCAACTCAGTTATTGTTGGGATGGTGTGCACCTATATTTTGGTTTGATGGTAATTTTCTGCGATCAGGCTTTTTTTCCCCCTCCTATTTGTTGCAGGGTGACTAGTTTAAAATCACTCTGCATATTATTTTGAATGACTTTCTATTTTCAAACTTTAGTGGCATAGTCAGAGAAGGCAACAGTATGATAAGTGAGGAACAGTCATCTATAATATTTAGTGTGGCTAAAATATGCAGTCAACCTGTTTTTTTTTTTTTTTTTGAAAAGAAAAAAAAAACTCTTCATATATGTATGTTAATCTTCTGATGCATAAAACAAAATCAGATATCTTTGAATAAATATAAATGCAATCTTCATAATAATAATAAGCACATTGTATTTGGGACTACTATCTCAGCCAGAAAGCTCCGTTTTGTCTTTTTTTCAAAGCATTACTTCTTTCCTGAATATATATGTTTACTCTATACCATAGAATGGTACCATTCCCTTGTTTGGTACAATGCCCTTAAACTACCCTGAATGGCTTTATATTTAGAAGGGGAACAGTTCAGACAATTTATAACAACTCCATTGTTATTTCATACCATACATTATCATGTGGATGCTCTTAATAGGTACTTCCATTAATACTGTTCAACCAGGTGGATCATCCACTATCCTTCTAACCATAAGTACAAGATCTATACCATGCATGCAGTTCAGCTTCAAATCCCTGGAAGTGTCGCTTTGTCTTTCATTTCCTCCAACTCCATTTTTTGATGCTGTATTTATCTCTCATCTTTCCCCAAGGATTATAACTTAGTTATTGATTCAAATAAGGTCCAAAGAGAGCTAATTTATGCTGAGATGAATACTGTGCTTCATGCAGAACTGTATTATCAGAATAATCTGCTTTAACACTCAGTTTCTATCATATAAAAACCCTAGAAAACACTCTAAAACTGTATCAGACTACTCGGATACAGGATTATTTAAAAGCTGTATATGTAACCTATTTATTCAAAGCAAATCAGTAAAGTTTTTTTGTTTTCCTAACACATTTAAACTCTCTTCTCCAATGGTACTAATGTATTATGTTTTTATAGCCTTTTATATGTGAGATTATCATTTTAAAAAAAAATATTACTACAAACCAATTTGGTTAGTTACTAGTTTTTTTGTATATTTCTTTATTACTTTGTTGGTGTTAATAAATACTAAAATCAGAATGATTTGAAACACTATGACCTTTTGACATTTGAAAATCAAACTACAAGAATGTAGACTGTGAAGATATCCTTTACGTTATTTGCAGCACTTTTTCAATCTATTTATTATGCAAAATGAGAGGTTCCCACTTTGGTTAACATTACCTTCAACTCTTGAAAGGAAATATTTTTTAAGCTGCTTGTTATGTTATTGAGAACTTAGAATAATGATGGAAAGTATACAGGCAAGAACAGCATGCATAAAAAAAATGTGAAAATGCAGAGATATGATTTAGAAAGGGATTAAAATACTTTTTTTTTGCTACTATTATTCATAATTTAATTTATTCAGGTTGGGATAAAAAATCATGAAGACTAGTATTTAGTTGAATATGAAAATGTAGTGGTTTCTTTAAGCAAAGGATAGATATAATTTTTCTCTATATATAATTTCAAATTTGGCATGTTAACAAAGCAGACAATTTATATTTTAATTTGTGGAATATTTGTTTACTATTATAGGAAGAATATTATCATTTGTTGGCTGAAAAAATATATAAAATCCGCAAAGAGTTAGAAGATAAAAGACAAAAAAGAAAAGAACAGCAACAAACACAGCATCCACAAATTCATGCATTGCACCAAACAGCTAACATTGTAAGTGCACTTACATCAGGACCAGTTAGGATTCCTAATGTCAGTAAGTTGAAAATCTTTAGTTTCTAAATGTTTTGGTTGCATTCCATATATTGTTAAGATGCAAAACCATATTATTTTTTTATAGTATTTTCATTTCAAATGAATTTGCATTTAAAAAATTTTTTAAATTACATATATGAACTCCATAACCGTACCAACAACCTTCCACTACAGAGTTTTCTAGAAATATTCAATTGTCTCTTCGTTCACTTCATCCTTTGATTCCATGATTATATGGATTACCAAAAATTCATAAAGAAAATACTCCAGTTAGTCTCATTTTGGAAGGCATTGATTCACCTACATACAGGGTGTTCGGGATAAATTTGACATATTTATAATTAATTATATTTTTCCGTAAGTTACATGTATTAACACACACTTCTCTTCATTTAAAAGTTTGGACCCTTCTTCATTCATATACAAGATGTCAGAAAGGATGGATAGCTGGAACCCACCTGAATCATGGAAGAGAATAACTTGTATCATGATGATTCGTGCCCGCCATCAAAATAAGGATATTACGACTGCTGCCCAATGCTCCCTGAATACAGTAAAAACAATCAGGCATGAACTAGAGACTTGCAATGGTGACTACGAGGATGTAGCAAGAAGAAAGATCCCTAGCAGACGATCTGATTGCGTTCGTACAGCAGAATTCCTCGCAAATCTGCAGGAACAGGTGTTGAAGAACCCTGGCATTGGAATTCGGGCTTTGTTCGTGGAGTTGCTAACTGTAGTCAAGCCCTGGATAACAAGGGTAGCCAATGGTAGGCCATATGTATGGCAGCAGGATTCGGCCCCTTGCCACACCTCTGGGAAAAGTCAAAAATGGTTGTCTGAAAATTTCTACGACTTCACCAGTCCAAATGTTTGGCCTCCAAACTCCCCAGACCTTAACCCCATGGATTATTTTGTATGAGGCGCAGTTGAAAAAGACACCAATCGCACTTCCAGTAATACAAAAGCCCAGTTAATGGATAAAATTAAAACAGTTTTTGCGGCCCTTCCCAGGGAGACTGTAGCATCAGCTTGTTCGAGGTTCCGAAGCAGAATTGAAGCTGTGATCGATGCTAATGGTGGTTATTTTGAGTAAATCTTGTTGATAGTATTGTAATTAACTCTGCCTGTAATGTTTTTTTG
Source organism: Typopeltis vanoorti (assembly GCF_054136105.1). Taxonomy (NCBI): domain Eukaryota; kingdom Metazoa; phylum Arthropoda; class Arachnida; order Uropygi; family Thelyphonidae; genus Typopeltis; species Typopeltis vanoorti. Next base: position 70,091,178 of record NC_143561.1, read on the forward strand.
TCAATTCATTAAATTTAATAGATACAAAGAAGATTTTCTTTTTCCTTACGAAACTGTCAAATTTATCCCGAACACCCTGTATAAGCTCTCAAAGTATTTAGCCAAATCTCTAAAATGTTTATTCGTCTCGAATTCCTCTTTCCTCAAAAATCCTGCAGATTTTGTTTCATGTCAAAGACTTACATATTCAAAAAGAGGAAATTATGGCTAGTTTTGATGTCATTTCCCTCTTCACAAATGTGCCTACAGAAGAAGTTCTCTCTTAAAAGATAAATTATCAAAAAAAAGTAGTCTTTATTAACCCATTGTGTTAATTCTGGTTATTTCCAGTTTAAAAACACTATTTACAAACAGAACTTTTGGCTTAACCATGGGCAATCCTTTATCTCTCATGCTGGCAAATGTATATTAGAATCTTTTGAGGAAGAAGCTATCACTTCATTCCCATTAAAACCTAGGTTGCGGAAGAGATATATAGATGACATTTTCCTAATCTGGAGTCATGGATTTGATTCCCTCAAGAATTTCCTAGACCATCTGAACAGTCAACACCCGAAAATCCAATTTACTGCAGAATTAGATTGATGGCTCTCTCCCATTCCTAGACTTCAAACTCACGCTAATCAAAAGTGCTCATTTCCTCCTCTGTGAAGAAGTGGATATCAACAACAGTTTCTTTCCATTCTTTTAAGTGACACTTGACACATGTTCCTATGCTAACAAAATCAAGTTTTAATCATATCGTTGTCGTCAAATTCCTGACATCCTCAAAATGCCGTACAGGATCTTATGATAGTACTACATGAAAGTTAGATCATTACTATCACCAATTTTCTTCCAGATTAGTCTGTTATCTATCAGCATTTCAATATTATCAGATCTTATATTTCTGTCTTTTAAGACTTTTTTTACTGTATCAATCCACCTACATTTTGGTCTTCCTTTGGGTCTTTTTCCCTGCCATCCTGGCAATGAAAACTTGTAATCATTCCACCTGAGATTAGCTCTACTGACACATTCCTGAATGCCAACAACATCAAGTTTTTTCATATTATCCTTGTTTTAATCATATTCAAAATAATATTATTTATTTATAATATGATTCTGCCATGGATGCTATCTGTTTGTTCCTTTAATTTTTCTCAGAACTCTCATGAAGTTTAATGCTCCTTTCCTTTCAGATCCATATAGATGGGGTAAACAGCAGAGATAGTGTACTCCTTTTTTTATCTTTGATTTTTTTATCTGCTGATTTATAACTTAAAATATAGACTATGCATTGCTCTGTATACCATATAATTGTAGCATTTAAATAGTTTGCTTCCTGGCACCTTGTTATGTCTTTTCCTGATCTGTAAACCTAAAATGTAGATCCTTGTTATATTCCTCTGATTTGTCGACTGTTTGTATTAAAGTGAAAATTCCATTTTTTATTTTATATTATTTTATTTTTAGATGAGTGCTATTGAGAGCTCTTGTCCAATCATCTGGAATTTGACTCTCTGACCATGCTTTCTGAATTATGGTATGTAGGCCACTATAAAACATTCATACCTCCATATTTGAATATTTATGGTTGAATATCACTATCAGTTGCCTTGTGACATTTCAAATTTCTAGTGGCTTTTTTATGTTGCTCCCACTCATGGAAGGTTATTTGGAAACCTATAGTACATTTTGTATTCTGAAAGGGCTAAGGATTTTTTTATTATTTGTATCAGTTTTATATTTTTTTTTTAGTTTTTTTTTTTTTTTTTACACAGTCTAGAAACCCTACTCTAGAGCCCAAACATAGAACTTTCTTCAAGGCACTTGATGCCTCCAATAAGTGGGACAGTGGTCTCACACCATGAGATGGAATTCATCTTCCACCTAAAGTATACTACTCTTCTACCTTGGGTATTAATATGTATCCCTGACTGAATATTTTGGCTATTTTCTACTATTGTTCTGTCACTTCTTGTTTTATTTAGCAGTCTTTCCAGTTAATTACTGGCATCTGGATTATCTTCAGTATTATGAGATTTCATTCCATAATTTGAATTACAAAATATGTAATTATCAGAAATTACTATTGTACAAATTGTGTTTTAGGATCTGCAGTTTTGGTTGTAATGTATGAGACATTTGGCTGGTAGTTCAATCATGGCAGATGATGCTGTGTATGGTTCACTCTATAATAGCATTTCATTATATTCTAGTCTGTCTATTACCATGATAGTTTTTTCTTTCTTAGCATTAGTGATATATAGATTGTTTCTTGGTGAACACAGCACTTTAATTCTGCAGTGATTTTTTTTTTTTTTTTTTTAAATAATACAATAATAGCAAAGTGATAACAGTTAACATTTCAAATAAAGAATATTTGAAAACATTTAAACAATGCAAAGCTTGCATTCTCTGTTATGCTGGCTGCTGGTTTGCCAGTTGCTATATATTGCTGGTATATACAAGTGTGTCATGATGGATTAAGGAGAACCAGATTTGATGTAAAATCATTCCTTGTTTTTTGTTATACTGTAGAAGATATTTCATCATTTCAGCTTGATTGCTCTTGAGTAAAAGTGGCAATCAATGTGGAGCGTTTCAGTTTGCTACCTTCTGCTAAATGTTCTGTATCTAAGTTTTAAATGAGGTAAACCGTGAGTAGACAACTATACAGAACAAATAACGGAAAAACTCACATAGAAATATTATTTAATAGTATAATTTTCGCCTGTGTGTCACAGGCATCTTCAGTACAATTAAGCTCAAAATTAAACACTAACTGACAATTCCAAAAAGCGCCACCTAAGTAGGTGGCGCTTTTTGGAATTGTCAGTTAGTGTTTAATTTTGAGCTTAATTGTACTGAAGATGCCTGTGACACACAGGCGAAAATTATACTATTAAATAATATTTCTACGTGAGTTTTCCGTTATTTGTTCTGTATCTGTATGTGCTGCCAGCCCTGATTTGTGCTTTCTTTCATTCTCAATCATTGATGTGTGTTCATATCAGCGTATCTCCCCAGATCTTCCAGTTTGTCTTATGTAGGGTAGCCCACAACTGTACCTGATCTTGTATTAAATCTGGTCCTCCTTCATCCACCACAACATACTTATATCTACCAGCAGTATACAGCAACCCACAAAGCAGCAGCCAGCATAACAGTGAACGCATGCTCTATTCCATTGTTTAAATGTTTTTGAACATTCTTCACTAGAAATGCTAACTATTATTGCTTTGCTTGTAGTTTTTTTAATTTTTTTCTTGCTATTTCCTGATGAAGTGAGTGGTTTGATACCAGAAAATACTTATACTAATATGTCCTTTCTCCACAGAAGCCTACATACACAATGAAATGCAGTATTATTTTACTTCTCTGCTTATATTCTGTTTCATATAAACTTACTGCTTTATTTGGTGTAATCAATTTTGCATTCTGAAGAAGAAAAAAAAAATAAAAAAACAAACAAACTAGAAATGATTCACATCATCAGAGAATTGTGTGCATATTTATGCTTTATTATATGCTGTATCAAATAGCTTAATCTGTAGTTACTGCAGTTGGATAGTTTTCATAATGGAATAGATGTAGCCCTGAAAATATGAAAGATTGAAAATAATAAGTGTACTTTAAAAAAAATGTATATCTTGGTTTAATGAAGTTTACTCTTTGCAGGTGTTTCTTCAGCAAATTCTGTTACTCATTCGCAGATGCCTATGACAGTTACACAGCAACGAATTCCTCCACCTAACATAACCATTCCTGGAAGTACAAATTCACGTGATGCATTCAATCTGAACTCTTACCTTTCTTCTGGTTCAGCTCAAACAGTTGCTGTTAATATAAACCAGTTTTCTCAAGCAGTAGCCACCTCAAGCCCCACAACAACTGCAACTCTCCAGCAGTCTCAGTATAGTACAGCTAAGGCTGTTACAACTATGACATCTAGTTCTTTAGATACCCCCACATCAGCTGTAGGAAGTGACATTTCTTTGCCACAATTTATATCTTCTCCACAGCAGGGACAGTTAAATTTTAATGATACTCTAAAAAATCGGCAGCTGTCTGTAAGTAGGGCTTACTTTCCATTTTTCATAATATGCTAATTCAAAATACAAACTATAGTATTCATAATCATCAATTTCAATTAAACAGCATTGCTATTTTTGTAACTATAGTACACAGAAATCTGATGTCAGTCAGTGTTTTGTTATTTAAGTAAGTTTATCAACCCATATTTTTTATGAATGATGAAAAGCAGCATAATTGCAAACATAAAATAAAGCCTATGCTAGAATATTTTTGAATTCACAGCCTGTATGGGAAAGCAGCAACATTATCCATTTGACCATGAAGATATATATAAAAAAGATAGGACAGAATTAACTGATGCCATTTTCTTTCTTTCTCTCTCTCTCTCTCTCTCTCTCTCTCTATCGATAAACTAAAGATCATTTTTAAGTCAGTTTATATTTTTACTTATTTATATATATATTTTTTCCAGAATTAATTCATGATTATGAAAGATACTTAGATAAATATAATTATTAAAATAAATAATTCATATATTAGGTTGCCATACTATCAACTGCCAGAGATCTTCATCTGATACCTAACAACATTATCTTATATGGTAGAGTTTTGTCTTTCGTTAATTGTTAAAACAAATAAGTATGTCAATCACCATTAAGTCCAGTAATCTACTTTTTATTTAACCTTCAAAACAATCCCCCTTCAATTAACCGACCCTTGCATGTCAGTGCTGACTTTTGGTAGAGCACTGTGTAATTGTATTTTCATTATCTCACCAAAAATTATCAGAACTTTCCATTCTTAGATTTGAAGTGTTGGATAAAAGGTAGATTACTGTATACTTTTTCATCTTGATGTCCTAGCATTGCCCTTTGTTGAAAAAATTTACCTAGGTTAAATTACTGCTCAAGATGTGAAGAACTTCCATAAGGTCTTTCTAAATGAATGTGAGTTAGATGCACATGGAAGTGCATCAGAGTTTTTGCCTCTCAGGAACTTGTTTTTTTTTTTAAAATCCTGCCAGCTGGTTAGATAAACACACAAATAGCAGACGTGAATGCATTTTGTATTAAGAGTCAGGAAAAATTACTTATTGTATGATACCTAATATGGAGATACAGGGGAAATATCATGATGAAAAATGGTAAGAATGTATGTGTAAGCGAATGAAGACATTCAGCTGTGTAAATGATAGTAATAGGCTTAATTATGGAGCTGATGAAAGGATGATTGCATGCTGTATGGTTTGGGCTTATTAAGAATGTGGAAGGATCTCCACATAAGTGAGACATTAAATATAGAGACCCATTAAGTTGTCTACCTGGGTCGTGCAGACTACAGAGGTGAGTACACAAACGCCAGGAGTAGCAGAAACACAGGGGTTGAGTTGTGCTCTAGTTAATGTTTTGGTCTCAGTTTTTTTTATCATCAAATTCCTGACATGTACCCTCAAAGGCTGTAAATATTATGATAGTACCACACCACATGAAAAACTTACATCATTACTAACTTCATATCTACAATTTTCCTCCAAATCAATCTGTTACCTGTCAAGACTTCAACATTATCAGATCTTACATTTCCGTCTTTTAAGGCACTTTTTGCTGCATCAATCCACCTACATCTTGGTTTTCCTCTCGGTCTTTTTCCTGCCAATCTGACAGAGAACACTTTTTTGCTAATCTTCCCTCTCCCATTTGTTTAAGTGACCATTCGACCCTAGATTAGCTCCGCTAACACATTCCTGGATGCTAACAATGTCGAGTTCTTCCCAAATATCCTCATTTTTAATATGATATTGCCACTGATGCCATCTGTCCACATCCCTAATCTTTCTCAGGACTCTCATATCTGTGGTTTCTAGTCTTTGGTCAAGTGTTTTATTTCCACCCCAACTCTCAGATTTATAAATTAAAATTGGTTTGAACACTCACTGTCTTGTATACAGCTAATTCAGTGTTTTGACTAATTTCTCTCTTATTGTATATAAATTTATTCAGTTGACTTCCTACCATACCAGCTTTGTTGATTCTGTTGTCTATTTCCGTATTTAATTTACTGTCTTCACTAAAAATTGTGCCTAAGTAGCTGAAATGTTTTACTTATTCTATAGGCTCTCCATTCATAATGCAGTTGATATTTTCAATGTTTCAACCTATTTTCTGATTGTCTTGTTATTGCTGATTTTCATACCAAATTTATTACAACAGTTATTAAATTTGTCAGGGAATCTTGCAGACTAGTACTGGATTTATTTAAAAGTATAACATCTGCATAAAGTAAAGAGCTGAGATTGACATCTCCAACTTTGATATTAGGTTTAATACCACTTTCCTTCATAATATAATTCATATAGATAATGAATAACAGAGGAGATAATGTACATCTTCATCTGACACCAGATTTAACATCAAACCATCTTCCTGTACTTCTTTCAATTCTAACTGCTGACTTACAACTCAAATAAAGACTAAGTATTCCTTGATATAATGCCCCATTGACGCCATATAACTGTAGCATATTGAATAGCTTTTCTCTTGGCACCTTTTCTAGATCTACAAAACTTAAATAGAGATATTTGTTATATTCCCATGATTTCTCAACAATTCATCGTAAAATGAAAATCTGATTCTGACAGCATCTATTTGGTCTGAATCCAGCTTGTTCTTCACCACGTTACCCCTTTTCCACAATCCTTCTCAAGTATACTTTCATAAATCTTACCAGGAACACTCAGTAGGGAAATGCCTCTGTAATTCTCACATTCAGTTTTATTTCTCTCTTTATATATGGGTTGTGTATAAAGCTCTACTCTAATCATCTGGAATTCGTTCCTCTCTCCAGGTCTTCAGAACTATGCATTTCAGTCTCTGTAGGGCTTTTATACCTCCATGAGAAGCATTTCTTGTCGAATAACATCTACTCCAGCTTCCTTTCCACATTTCAGACTTTTGGTGGCTTTTTTAACTTCAAGTATGGATATGTATTCCTAACCTCATATCTGTTTGTTGAGTGTTTTTTACTACTGTGCTGTCACTGATTGTTTCATTTAGCAATTTTTGAAAATAATTACTCCGTACATCAAGGATATCTTTTTCTCCAGTTTTCATGTCACCTTTATCATCTCTAACCTTTTACAGCAGTCTTTCCTCCATTTCTGAGCTTCTTCAACAACCTCCAGAATATCTTGCCACCTTGATATTTATTTTCTATGTTCTTACCAAAGTCTTCCCATAACTTTCGTTTAGCTAGTTTGTGTTGAATCACTCGCCATATTCACCTGATTTAGCACCCTGTGACTTCTTTTTCTTCCACCTGACACTTCATTTGCTGATGAAAGGAAAGCGATACGACGCCATTGAAAACGTTAAAGCATCAGTAACCATGACCCTCAACAGTATCCCAAAAACCGATATAAAAAACTCATTTAATGAATTAATTGACCATGCCAAACACTGTATCGAAGCTGAGGGAGAGTGTATTGATTGAAATAAATGATTTGAATAATTATAATTGGCCTGTGTTTTATTTTCTATCAAAAGCTCAGTTTCTTTTTGGACAGTGGGTGTATATCTTCTCCTCCCTTCCATTTCAGACTATCCACATTATCATTAATATACGAGGGACGTCCAGAAAATAAGTTCCGATGGACTGTCAGAGAAACAAAAAATATACTTACAAAAAAACTTTATTGGAAATTAAAGTAGACTTTTTTCACTACTTTTCTATAATTTCTGCCATTGTCCAGGCACTTATCATAACAGGGAACCAAGAGTTGTATACCTTCATCGTAGAAGCCTGTGATGCAAACCACATATTGACTGCTTCTTTGACTTTGTCGTCTTGAAACTGCGGGCACCAAGGAAAGATTTCAGATGTTTGAACAGGTGAAAGTCGCTTGGTGCGAGGTCAGGACTTTATGGGGAGTGATGGAATTGTTCCCAGCCGAAGGTGGCGAGAAGTTTTTGTGTTATGCCTGCCGTGTGTGTGTGGGGGGGGCGTTATCATGAATCAAAACAACATCTCTGTTAAGCATGCCACGTCTTCTCTTCAACTGAATGTACCAAATCATCAGTCACTAAAGATGGTTGTCTGCTCCGTTCATCATTGTGCACACATGTCCTTCCTCCATTAAAAAGTCTTATCTATCTTTGTACCATTGAATCACTCATTGCATGTTCTCCATAAACCTCAATAATTTGCCAATGAATTTCAGCTGCTTTACGTTCTTCACATTAATGAAACAGATAACTGACCTAATTTTACATACAGCGGGCGATTCGATTTTCTTAGACACTATAAACACACACTAAGAAGTGTTCGCACTGTGAGAATGTCTGAAAATGGCACCAATGCCTTACTAAGGAATCAGCATGCTGGTGCACCATTGCAATTGTAGCACTGCAGTGAAAATTTAGACACTATAAACACACACTAAGAAGTGTTCGCACTGTGAGAATGTCTGAAAATGGCACCAATGCATTACTAAGGAATCAACACTCAGCGCGCTGGTGCACCATTGCAATTGTAGCACTGCAGTGAAAATATTTAAAAACAGAACTTGAATACTTGAATTACTACACCATTTTTTTTATTTATGAAGTAGTTAACACATTCTTTAAAAAATATGTTAAAAATGCTAAATCACTGTACTCTAAATACTTTTTTTTTTTTTAAAGATGCAGCAACAAGTTTCACAGTTAATAGGCAATCTTACCCAAGGACAGCCACCTCAGCAACAGCTGTCATCGCAAAATTCTCCCGTTCCTTCTTTACAGGTAATGTGAAACTGTTTATAAAATCATTAATGTATAATTTAAATGGTGATTAATATTTTTATAGTAAAGTTGAAAGATGATTAATTAACTGATTTGGAAATTTCCTTTATTTGTAAGATATTAAGAAACTTGCTAACTACACACACACACAGACACACATGCGCGTGCGTACATACACGCATGCAGCTTGTTTCCAAATTTCGTAGCTGGGGTTACATACTCTTGTAAGAGATGTTTACCAGGCATCTGCTCAGTAGAGAGTGTAGCATGATTTGCTGCTCCATAACACAGGTTTCCAAGATTCCATGACCCTGTTGAATCTTGAATGGGAAATTCTATAATTTTTTGATTTTTATTCAGGATTCAACAAGAATTAGAAAACAGTTAAGAGATACTTGAGCTTTAGTATAAATACTGATTGTGAAAAGAGTATATAGAATGAATATTTTATGTAAAGATACAAAGCGTAAATCCATTATGTCAAGTTTTTCTGTGTAAAGACTTATGTTTTAGTAAGTTGTAACGACTGTATTATGTTCTATGCGAAACGTATATAATCTAAAGTTCAAGGTGCTTGGGCGAGCGTTACACTTGTGGCAGCGTAAATTATTGGAAAGCAGCTCACGCAGAAGAGTCAAACCTAAGGAAACGCTGTGACCCGGATGGACTAGCGGAAAAGGAAGATGAGTGTCGGGCGAAGATTCATAAAAGAAAAGAGGGCACTAAGGGTGTGAAATAAAAAGGGATTGCTCCCCGTGCAGAGGACTCTTTGGTTTTTTGATCGTCATTTTTTGCCCTTGTTCATGTCTTGACCATTTGATTTTTGACCTACTCTTCGCGGACGAGCGGTTCTATCTCGCTTTGTGATGGATTCAGGATAGCCCGTAGATGTTCAATATTGGCAGCAGAAGTTCCAGTGTATGTGACTGCTGAGACGGTGATGTGAAATAGAACAACCAGCAACGGAACCAGACCAGCGGTTACAGATCACCAGCCATACTGAAGGGACAGACGAGACGAACGCCATGTATGACCACATCTGTAAAGGTAATTCTACGATGTTCCTGACCCAGTTTTCAAGGAAGGAGAATCTAGCACTGTATGCAGAATGTGGACTATCTTGGTAAAGTACTGTTTTATTCTCCTTTATGTTAATAGAGAAGCATGCTGTGAAATAAGTGTGAATTGCAGTTCAGTATTAATTGTGAACAGACATTCTAGTAAGGAACTTTAAGTGATTAGCATTAACTACAAAGGTTTAGCTCTATCGGTAACTTTGTCTCAGATTGTGAATTAAGTAGAGTGTGATAATCATGATTTGTAACTTGTGACATAGCTTGATAGGATAAATTGTGAAGATTAGAATTTGATATTATGTATTGTGTACAGTCAATTGAGTGAAATTGTGAAGGAGCTTACATTAGATTTCCAGTTAAGTTCTAAATATCAATAATAGCTCCTCACCTGAGTCTGATTTTAATCTAATAGTGAGAATGAATGTAACTATGTACAAGTTAGTGATCTTAATAAAATGTGCTTTATGTTTTAACCTAAAAATAGCCTGTGCCTGAATTCAACTCAACTCATAAAATTCGGAACCTAATGCGGGGGAATAATTGAATATATAGGCCACGATTACAAGCATCATTGAGGCCTATATATTCAATTAGTTCAGATAATTATGTGCTGAAGGACAAGCGTTAGGATAATCACCTTTGTATAATTTCTGAGAGAAGTTCCCTGGTTAAGAATTCCTCTTGGCTGGCACAGCAAAACAAATAAATTTGCCAGTATCTGATGGGGAAACAACTCAGACAGTTAATACAAAGGATTTGTCTCCAACAAAGAGATAGGCCCTTTGTTTGAAAGTTCAATACACGTGGTTACTCTAAGTATTCGGCCAAGTTGTCAGCTTAAAGCCTTCTGAGTTTAGCACCATAGTTTGTGTTAAGATAGGATTTTTGAAGGTAGTCAGTCTAAGTCAGAATTAAAGTAAAATCGATTAACGCAAGGATGAAATAAAGTTAATAACCATAACAAACAAGGAACACGATATAAAGAGGAACAATATAACAACCCACTGTACATGCTTTTGCACCGCTGAAGATGGCGCTGCATGTTGGTTCAAGTAATGTTGTGCTTGAATATTGTGGTCCTTCCATGTTGTGAGCATCGGTTCTGAATGTTTTTGTGCCGATTCATGTTCTAGTCGATGCCCTAACTCTGCATTCAATGTGTTAGCCAACAAATGCTTTTTACATATTATCCTTCATAGAATCCTACAGTCACGTTTGGCGAATGTAATGGATCATTCATTGCTGGTAGCACTTGCAGTTGACTCCCTACACTTCCATCTCAGTATGGTATCACTGATTGTTTACCTGGAATGGCCCAGTATCTCAACAATTTGCCAAACAAATAGGCCTGCAGCATAACATCCTGTCACAGTGCCTCTTTCAAACTCCATTCAGTTCTCTTCTCACAGCCATTTCACTTGGATATAGTTGCACTGACTTCTTGGGAGCATCGTAATCTTCCAATTTGTTGGCTACAAACGTGACGTGTTACATGACATGGTGCACACCTTGCTCATGGGGGTGTCCATTGACTTCTTTCCAGGCAGTGCATAAAAAAATAAAAATAAAAAAACCTACAGGTAAACTATAATAAAAGCCTCTGTTGGAATATAGTGTGTTTTAAAGAAAATTCACTCTAATTAGCTATCCTGTGATCCCTGCAGTTTGTTATAGTGACAACTGTATACCAATGTTACCATGGATTAATAATGAGAGGACTGAATGTTTCTTTCTCTCATTGTGCAGTTTAGATATTATTCTGTGATCTGATCTTTCTGGAAGTTTTCATACTGCATTTTAATGATAAGTAGATGCTGTGCACATTTTCTAGGATTGGATATGTCTCTCTGAAGACTTCAATACAAAAATAGACTAGTTGATGCAGTTACCAAATTTCTTGTAACTAATACTAGGCTATTTACCCCTTTCCCTTTATTCCCATTGTGGGATATCTGAACATATCTGGATGCCCTACACAGCTATACTTATTGAGATTAGAGGAGCATTTCGTTGCTGATGCTAAAAAGCTCTCAGACTTGTAATGTCTTCTGTTGTAGAACATTGGTCTTTTTCTTCTATTTAATCCCACGAGACAGCAGGGTACAAGCTTGGTCTACTAATCCTGACTTGCCATAATGTTAACAGATGCAGTTTTTATGTCTTTATATGTTTTTACATATTTTATCTAAGCAGCAAGAACTAGAATCCCAAAATTTAGTATCTAGCTCCTTTTTATTATAACTTAAAGCATCATAAGAGCTTAGAGCATAAGGTTGGACCTGTCCTAGAAACACACCATCCCAAATAAACTAGTGACTGTTAATGGTAAGAGCAAGAATCACTAATAACATGGTTGTCTCTATTGCAGAAGTCTAATGGTCTTAGATTCAATCCTTAGACTTTAGGAATAGAGGGAAACCAGTCCAACTCTTGCAGATTTTAACCCACTCATTCATGTGCCACTACCCACATATTATTCCTGATTCCTAGGTGTCATAAAAAGTGTACACAGTAACAGCAGTTTTTCAGTGCTAACTCTAAGTGACTAAAGCAATACACTGAGGTGCAGTTTATAGAAGTAACTTGTGGCTGGATTTGTCATTGTATATACCTTGCCAATTGGGCAGTGGTGTGGCAGAGAAAGTCATTTCTCATAATATTTTATTTTGTTAAACTTCAAAGAGAGAGGAGTCGGTTTCAGGATTTTCACATTCTACTTAATATTTAGAATAACGTGGTGTGAAGACAAGTTTTTTATTTTAATTTCACCAGGTTTTCTATTAGTAAAATAATACACATTTTTAATAGTGTCTTGTTGCTTCTTATTTATGACATTAATAACAGTATCTGTACATTTAATGGTATATTTTCTTATAGATGCCTGTTCTGCAGTCTCAATCTCAGCAGGATCAACAACAGAGTAGTCTGCCTGGAAAACTACAACCATCTCTTTCTCCATTGCCAAATGAAGCTGTTCTTTCACAAGCATCCTCTTCTTCCTCCTCCTCCTCCTCCTTTTCCTCTTCTCAATCACAGCAGTTCACTCATTCATTACATCAGTCATCAAGATCATCTGGATTAACTGAAGGTGCTTCACTTTCTGAAACTGTTACTTCAATAGGGAAGCATGAACCTTTTATTCAAGAGCAAAGTACACCACTGTCTCAGCAGGAGCTCCAATCAGAGATTAAAACAGAAGAAAAAATTGAAGATACAACATCTGTAATGACAGATATGTCTCATTCGCAAGATATACTGGATTCTGTTCCACCTCTTAGTAGTAGTTCACAATCACAAGATCAGACTGCTTCTGTTACCCAAGGTACTTCAGAAGAAGTTGGGAAAGTGATGTCTCTCCCCATGTCAGTGACAAATGATAGTAACAGTTTTATTAAAGATGAAAATACGGAAGAAAAAATGGAAGTTAGTGAAGAAATAAAAACTGAAGAAAAAGTACAAATAAAAATTGAACCTAAGGTGGAAGTGAAGCAAGAATCATTAGAAGAAGTGAGTGCTGCCTCCTGCAATTCTGAATCTGTTCCTCTAAAAGAAGAAACTTCTGTTAAAGAGGAGGTTTCAACACCCGTGTCAACTATGTGTATAAATGATAGTGCTACTTCTAGTTCTGATGTTAAACAAGAACCTTTAGCTGAACCGTCTCAGCCACCACCAAAACCAAAACCAAACAAGAAAGGTAACATATTTTGAGTTTCTACAATTATTATAACAGTATTTATCTCTTAAAACAAAGAAAAAGCTGAATGCTTTTTCTTTTTTATCGTAAGCTGGAAAACCTCTACTGAAAGATTTTCCAGCTTATGGTAAGTGGTCTGACATGCTCTGATGAAAAGTACATTGCAATTAGATTTTACCTGTTGTAGTGTATACTTCACATAATGTATTTTACTTCACTATACTTTTTTTTAATCATTTTTAAAAATTAGAAATGCCGTAGCCTATACTGCATATATCATTGGATGGACTACGAGTTAAATAAAAGCTTGCTCCCGAGACTAAACATGGGACTTGTTTCAGACCTCCAGTAAGAAGGATTTAATAGAAAATGCAATGAACATCATCTGTTTCTTAAAGACTTGCAAACATTTATGCCACAGTTGAGATTCAGACCCATAGCTTGTTTGTTGATAATAGATAGGCTATGTGTTCATTCAGCTACACTGGTGTGTGTGTGTGTGTGAGTGAGAGAGAGAGAGAGAGAGAGAGACAGAGAGAGTGTGATACCGACTAGAGAACTTTGTAAGTTGGAATTTAGTATGCATGTAAGGGATGTATTGTTAAATCTGTGGGGAAAATCTCAAAATTTGTGAAATTGGTAAATATATTAACTTTGTTAATCACTATATACATCTATGTATGCCTCTGATTATTTAATTATTTATTTATTCAATTCGATTATGTCTTTAATATTTTCCTTTATCTTATTTTAACTTCTTGTCTTATTTTAATCGTCGTAACGCCGAGTTATAATCTTGTTGCTTTCATTGCTTGAAATAGACTATCCTTTCGGTCTACCAATTTAATACCCCCCCCCCCCCCCCTCAAGGCCATGACTATGCTATTTCGCATGTACATATTTCAGAATATTAGGAATTGCCGCTGGCTGGAGCCAATTCCTTTGTCTAAATAGCTGGCTTTTTTCTCACAATGATCTCTGAAAATTTATTTGTATTTACGACTGCTCCATCAGAGATCGCGTAGAGGAATTGTATATCTTCCAATACATACAAAAAAAAAAAAAAAGCGCTCAGCACAACACGGAAATATTTCTAATATTTATCTCTAAGTCAAGTAACGTTTAAATCTACTGTTCGTCAGTAGTGGCTACTTTTACTCTTAAGGTCACACAATCTTTTTATGAGAAGTGCATTGGTCAGACGGAATCAGGCAAGTTATTTGACAAACAAAACGATTTATTCATGCTAAATCAAGATACATCAAAAAAAGGGTACCACTACACATACTAAAATAATCCAACTCAAATTTACTAATTAAAATGACATGGAAATAATACAAAAATCACGTGTCTGGTTCTCCACTAGATTAATTAAACAATTCTCTCTTAAGCTTAATAACTAATGCAATAAATGTGCTCACATATAATTCAGACACAAGAGCAGACTTGTACACACACATTACATTAAATTAACTCAGACTATATATCTTATTAGACTTAACTAACACCTTAACATACTATTCCTTCTTCAACTCTGCATACTGCTTCACAATTATTTTCAACAAATCGGTTTTCCGTCCTTACTACTGTTCTTTATGCTAACAAACAAAAATATTTCGGCAATCCTTGCCATTAATTTCACATCTAGGATAGTCCTATACAAAAGTCTTACTTATTACTTTGTCATCCAGTTCATTACACAAGATCCTAGAGATCGTTGACACCTTCTTCTGCTATCCGATAAAATTCACACATGGGCACATTTTTACGGCATCGATGATACCTCATCCTTGGTGGAGATCGCCAAGGAATTTAGCAGTGGGAACTCTGGAGTATTCTGTCACTGCTATTACGAAACTTCTGTCATCATCGTGCATCGACTGGCGGAATGGATCCCTGTCCTTAGAATGGCAGGATATACAGATACAGGAGACTCCTCACAGCGAGAGCAGGAACAGAAAACCGGAACAGCAAGTCTAGCTTCCAAAAAGCCTGGCCGACAAGCCTCTTTTCCTTCTATTCATCCTCCTTTTATTCTGCTCTACTGACCTTGGAACTCTTCCAGATTCAATCGCCCAGATTTTCTTAGATGGGTCTTCTCAGCCACCTGGCGGTCACTGAGTTTAGTCGGGAAACCCCGCACTTCATTGACCTTCACGAGTTGCGATAGCCTCAGGTCTTACATTTTAATCCCGTCTGAGTTAATTCTTTGTCTGTACAATTTTCTTATCAATTTATTCTAACATTTTTTTCAGGTTTATTACAGAAAAATTGAGTTAAGCATTAATCAAATTACAAGTATATTAAGTTGATGTTTATTTTGCAAGTAAAATCAGTATAGAAGAAATTTTATTCTAAAATCCTTCTATACAGGATTTTACAATGGTCTACAAACTGCAGTAACCCTTTATCTTTTCATATATTTTTCACCTCACGACTTAAAAATCAAATTTTATCTTTGTTAAATTTGCATCTGCCCATATTGCACATGTAGTTACAAGTAGCAAATTTATATTAGGGGGAAATACCTTTAGCACGCATGTACATCAGTTGTTTACCATATGAAGTGTTTATTGTTGAAAGTTGTCTTCGTTTTCTGCCAGTAAAGCGCATTAAAAATCATAAGTGTGTTAATCTCAAGCTGAGCACTTTATTTTTTGGGAGTTACATACAATATCTATTTTTTTTTATGTAAAAAAAAAAAAGATTTTTTATAGTAATGGCCACTTAAAGCGCTTTTGCGATATACACATTTGTTAATAGGAATAAACCCACCCACTGTAAACTGCCAAGGTAACAATTGAACAAGACTGAAGATACATTCGGTTTTGATCAGCATATGAGACTCAACCTCAAGAACTTCATAAGTGCTCCAATCTCTTCAATAGTGAATTAATTGATGGGGAAATAGATTTAAATGAGGAGGAACTAGTACAATTAATAGATAACGTCGAACCAAATGGCGGTAAAGTTCTGCCGAAGATTCTGATTGTGATGGATCCATTGAAGAATTCAGTTTAAAGAAATTAGCAGAAGGATTGGCAAGCAAGTTATTTTATGGATAATGATCTCTCAGTGGAGCAGAAAATTCATGAGACAATTGAATATTTGTTTAACTCCGTATTATGAACTTAATAAATAAATTGCAGCATAGTGGTAAGCGAGGTCTTATTACTGACTTGTTGATAACTGAACCAGCTGAATTAGGCAATGACAATTGTGAACATGATATCCAAGAGATTTCAAGTGATGACGAGACCCAGCCAATCGTAAATAAAGAAAACCTATGAAATGTCTGTTTTGAAGACAGTGATCATGATTAAAATAAGCAGCTTATTTTATTTTGCCTAAAACATTTGTGTATTATGTGCAATGAAGTTTACGTACAGTTTATAATTTTTTACAATTTTATACTATGTATTTGTTTCATGATTTCTATGTTTTCTTAACTTACACGAATTACCTGAATTAAATAAAAAATATTTTTGTTGGATATGTCATTGTTTATATAATCTTAAAAAAAAAAAAGATTTTGGAACCTAACCCAACTTTTTCTATGTGATTTGAGTCTCGCATAACCCGGCATTTTTGTGGAACTTAACATCCGTGTTATACGAGGGTTACCTGTGTGTGTGTGTGTGTGTGTGTGTGTGTGTGTGTGTGTGTGTGTGTGTGTGTGTGTGTGTGTTAAAGATACCAAGCTATTTTAAACCTGGTTTTACTCCATTTCCCAAGTAAGCAAACAGACAAGTAAGTCAAGTTTGCGCCTGCAAATATTGCAAGTCTAGGTGACCCCCCATACGTAGTGCAAGTCAAGGCAACTCATGGTAAAGGTGGATAAGCTCTGATCACCATTCTTAATATTTGTACTTAATGCAAAGTACATCTCCTGGAGGAGATGTATGATGCTATGTATTAAAGGTAAGGGGGCCACTACCCAGACTAGTTTCGACCTTTATACTCAATACATAGCATCATACATCTCCTCCTCCAGGAGATGTGCTTTGCATTAAGGGTAAATATTAAGAATAGCGATCAGAGCTTATCCACCTTTACCACGAGTTGCCTTGACTTACTTGTCTGTTTGCTTACTTGGGAAATGGAGTAAAACCAGGTTTAAAATAGCTTGGTATCTTTAACATTTATTATACCCAAGGTAAAATACTTTATACATACATACATACATATATATATATATATATATATATATATATATTGTGGTTATTCATTTTTACTTGGTAGAAAATATCATAAATTATTTTAAATGACTGATATCGAGAGATAAAGAGATGACTTCTTCAGGTATCACAATCAAAAAAATATACAAAAAATAACAGAGACTTAAAACTTGC
This sequence comes from Typopeltis vanoorti, assembly GCF_054136105.1. Taxonomy (NCBI): domain Eukaryota; kingdom Metazoa; phylum Arthropoda; class Arachnida; order Uropygi; family Thelyphonidae; genus Typopeltis; species Typopeltis vanoorti. The sequence goes on from NC_143561.1 coordinate 70,109,098, forward strand.
ATTAACAGTACTAATCCAAAAAAACAGTAGTACATTTTGAAAACAATAATGCGAGCTTGGGTTCCAAATAAAAGTTGACTACGTGCTGTCATGAGTGCGCGAGTATTAAACAGAGGAAATGTGTGCATCAGGAAGATTGAAACTTAGGGAGTTATTGATATGGGAAGAATCTAAGGCAATTTCTCTGGACTCAACAATCTTTCTTTCAAGTTCATCATAGCACACATGGATATTAGAAGATTGTGTCCAGTCAACAATGTGTTGGCGACCTTCATCTGAGTTAATGGAAAAAGAATGTGGCTAGAGAGATCGCTGGCTCTAGTCCTGTTGTAGGAAATATCTCTACGGTGTTCTTCCAAATGTAGAAGGATGGATTTAGCAGTTTGGCTGTAGTATGACTTTCCACAATCACATAAGATCTTGAAGACTCCTGGAAACTGAGTTGGAAGACTTGCATACGGTGTGCAGTCTAAAATTATGGAATAATATTTAGATTTTCGAATTGATAATAAAATTGTATCCCTGATTGCGTTACTTAAAGTTTCCAATTTTTCATTTTGACTGTCTTTACTCAAATAGTGTACTCTATTAATTTAATAAGCCGAAAGGCTATTTTACCGGCGAATATGTTAATAGAAAGGGGGATGGTAAATCCCTTTATGTTTTAATAGCCGGGTACGAAACTCGGATCGAAATCCATAGAGTTTCATGCCGAAAAAAACTGTAGGCGGAACCAAGTGTAAATGATCACTTGGGTAGTACAACACCAGGGCAACTCCATGCAAAGGTGGAGCAAGCTCAGTCACTAACTTTAATATTCTCTCATAATGTAAAACCCAGCTCCTAAGAGATGTAATACTGTTTTATGAGAAGAGGTCACTACCCAGACCGGTTTCAACCTTGGGTAGTGACCTCTTCTCATAATGTAAAACAATATATATACATCTCTTAGGAGCTGGCTTTTACATTATGAGAGAATATTAAAGTTAGTAAGGGAGCTTGCTCCACCTTTGCATGGAGTTGCCCTGGTGTTGTACTACCCAAGTGATCATTTACACTTGGGCCTGCCGATAGTTTTTCCGGCATGAAACTATGGATTTCGATCCGAGTTTCATACCCGGCTATTAAAACATAAAGGGATCTACTATCCCCCTTTCTATTAGTGTACTCTATTGTTTTTGTAGGGCTCTTTCAACATGATTTTCCATAACGGGATCAAACTTCGCAAACAATTTGACTAATTTAAAAAAATTGCCGTTATTCCATTCATATAATTTATCAGATAATTTGCAAAAAGCTAAATTTTAGCTACCAAGGAATTGTATAATTTCAATCAAGCATTCTAAAACAATTGTCCAATGTTTCTTTTCCATTTCATACACGATTTGAGTATGGCAATCAATAGTAGTTTTGTTTTTTAAATTTTTATCAAGTTCCTTCCATTTTAAGAAATTTTTCATGCGAGTTAAACTAGTCTCATGTCTATGCAAAGTTGTACTTACATTTCTCCAATCGTAATAACTTTCTACAAGACTACTTGATTCAGTAAGTGCAAAAAGTTTGCAACAAAAGCAAAAACAGCAAAAGGGATATATTATATTTTTCTTTTCAACAAGCCCCCATTTCAATTAAAACAACTCGTAATTTTTCACCAATATTTCCCCATTCACCTGGATCTTCTAAATTTACAGAGACTAACAATGTGTTAGTTTCGTGGTCAACGACAACTAAATCTTCTACTCACTGTTTTTCACTTAAATCATGCATCTTGTTATCTTGTTCAATAGTTGCAATAGTAAATTCATGCAAACTGGATGATGTGCATGGTTCTTTAACTCTGGTTTCTGATGTATCGAGTTGGTTACAATCTGCATCAGAATATTTCATCATCATCATCATCAAATTCCTGCCATGTACTCTAAAGGGGTGTACAGGATATGATAGTACTACATAAAAAAATTACATCATTATTAATTTCCTATCTACAATTTTCCTCCAAATCAGTCTGTTACTTGTCAAGACTCCAACATTATCAGAACTTATATTTCTATCGTCTAAGGCACTTTGTACCGTATCAGTCCATCTATATCTTGGTCTTCCTCTGGGTCGTTTTGCTGCCAACCTGGCAGAGAACACTTGTTTTGCTAATCTTTCCTCGCCCATTCTGTTTAAGTGACCATACCACCTGAGATTAGCTCTGCTAACGCATTCCTGGATGCTGACAATATCAAGTTCTTTCCTAATATCCTCGTTTTTAATATGATATTGCCATTGATGCCATCTGTTCATGCTTCTAATCTTTCTGAAGACTCTCTCATATCTGTGGTCTCTAGTCTTTGGTCAAGTGTTTTACTTCTGACCCAGCTCTCAGATCCATAAGTTAAAACTGGTTTGAACACTGTCTTATATACAGCTAATTTAGTGTTCCGACTAATTTCTCTCTTATTCCTTATGAATTTATTCAATTGACTTCCCACCATACCAGCTTTGCTGATTCTGTTGTCTATTTCTATGGTCAATTTAATTTACCATCTTCAGTAAAAATCGTGCCTAAATAGCTGAAATGTTTTACTTGTTCCACTGGTTCTCCATTCACAACACAGTTGACATTTTCAATGATTCTGCCTAATTTCATTGTGTTTGTACCTTCATACCATATCTATTACAACAGCTATTTAATTTAGTCAGAGAATCTTGCAGACTTGTAGCGGATTTATTTAGAAGTATAGCATCATCTGCATAAAGCAATGAGCTGACATTAACATCTCCAATTTTGATATCATGTTTAATACCACTTTCCTTCATAATGTGATCCATATAGATAATGAATAACAGAGGGGATAATGGACATCCTTGTCTCACACCAGATTTAGCATTAAACCATCTTCCTGTACTTCCTTCAATTCTAACTGCTGACTTACAACTCAAATAAAGACTAAGTATTGCTTGATATAATGCCCCATTGACACCATATAACTGCAGCGTATTGAATAGCTTCTCTCTTGGCACCTTGTCATATGCCTTTTCCAAATCGACAAAACTTAAATACAGATCTTTGTTATGTTGAATTTTTTCTTGACAATTATTCATAAGACTATTACACTTTTTTTACATATAATCTTTGTCAAGTAGCTTTATTTTATCCTCCTACATGTTTCGCCAATTTTTTCTATTGGCATCCTCAGGGAATACAAACTAGTAAGCTAAAATGAAGGTTACAGACTAGGTTATAACTGATGGTTCTAATTCATATAAAAAATTGGTATTGTGCGTGACAATGTGCGTGTCTCGTTAACGTGATTTATTCGTTATGGTTCATGACGTAATTGTTATGAAAGTTCATTTCTATGATGTTTAATGATCTGATAAATGTTTTCCAAATTTCTGGTAAAATTAGACCTTGATTCTTGTTTAGGTTTTCAGTTTTACGGGCGACTGTAGCTGCTTCTTTAAAGGTTCTTGAATGGTAGTTATCTTCTATGTATGGCATAAGGCTCTTATCCCACTCAATGTGATGGTTAGTAGAGGCAAAGTGGCATGAAAGGCCTGAAATGTCTTGTCTGTTATTTCTGGCATATCCTGTGTGTTCTTTCTTTCTCGTTTCAAAGCTTCTAGTCGTCTGACCTATGTAACTAATACCACATGAGCAAGGTATATTATATACTCCAGAGTACTTGTAGAATGGGTGAGGACCTTTTGGTGATCTTAAAAATTTCCGAATAGTGTTGATTGGTTTGAATGCCACTCTGATCTTATGTGATTTAAAAGGTTAGCTAATTTTTTGGAAAGGTTGCTGACAAAAGGAACCATAATTGTACTGATGTATTGGACGTCATCACGTTGTCGATGTGGTATATCAGTAAAGAGAATCTTGTTGTAGAGTCTTTTTGGGTAACCATTTAAAGAAAGTTCTCTGGATATTGTTGTTAATTCCGTTAGTAGGTAATCCTTGTCTGTCGTATACTGTATAGCTCTTTTCTTGAGACTATGGATAATGCTAAGTTTCTGAGCTATGTGATGAGCTGAGTTGAAATGGAGGTAACGTCCAGTATTTGTAGGTTTTCTGTATACAGATAGGTTGATGCTATTATTGGTTTGTTTCTTTATTAAAATGTCAAGGAATGGCAGTTTTTTATCTTTTTCCATTTCTAATGTGAATTTGATGGTATTGTGGAAACTATTGATTTGGTTGAGGTAATTCATTAGTTCTTCTTTCGTATGATCCTAAATGATAAAGATGTCATCTACATATCTGTACCCAATTTTCGGTTTTGGAATGATCTGGGTTAAGATTTTTTTCTCTAGATCTTCCATGAATAAGTCAGCACAAGGAGGTGAGAGGGGGGGCTACCCATAGATAATCCAGTGAGTTGTTTGTAGATCATTTTTTGCCAAATAAAATAGAAGTTAAACAGTGATTGAACAAAGTAGTGATGTTTCTTGGGAACAAGTTGTCTGGAACCACTGGAATGTTAGTAAACAGAGATGTAATCTCCAGGCTTGCTAGTATATCCTCTTCAAAAATAGGGATGTTTTTTATTTTATCTATAAAATGTTTTGAGTTTTTAATAGTATCCGAGACGTGAATGTGTTGTTGTAAAATCTACTGTCAGAAGCCTACTGAGATGAGTACTATATTACACGACACAGAGACGAAATAATGGTCCGCAATGCGCTACTGTCAGTAGCCTACTGAGATGTGTAACCTATGACAGGTTAACTAGCAACAAATGTTTTGTACGAAAATTCGTTTCTGCGCATAAAAACCGTTCACTTTTGCACTTTAGAAGGACTGCAGTAGACACAACATTCTGCAAGCAAGCATTTAGCCTACTCTTGCTGCAAAATTATAAACAGCCGGCTGATCAAAGAGGCGGCAATATACAATTTTTTTTTTATTATTATTATTTGGTGTATCCGGCCTTATTTATTTTAATATTGATCATTCTAAGAATTTTTTGTTTTTATGATAAAAATTTTGTTTCTTAAAAATGAACTTATGAACCATGTCCCGGCAGCGCCGCCTACATGCCCACTTCTGCCGGCCCTGTATATATATATATATATATATATATATATATATATATATACATACAAGAAATTCTTTATGATGATCAAACTACAAGGTAAGGAAGAAATCCTAATTTCATCTCCAGTTAATATTTTTTTTTTTTTTTAAAAAAGTTTTCACTTGCAAATCCACAAAAATTTCTCTTGGGGAGGGGGGGGGGGTGCCCGTTGTGTGTGTGTGTGTGTGTCTGTGTGGGTGAATAATAGAAGAAGGCATTAGGAGGTAGTATGATGTATTATTACAATTACAAAAAAAAAAAATTACAATCGCATTGAATAAGACTTATAAAGGATTAAAAGTTAGGAATATATATTAGCTTTATGTGAAATACAAAAACATAATATAAAATTATAATCCTCTATTTTAAATTAAAAGAGACAACTGTTGTTATTCTTCAGCCTTTGACTTTGTACAAATTGGACTCCATTAATTTCCATCTGTTGGTGACCAAGAGAAATATTATAATCATTATACATGAATTTACTGGATCCCAAAAGAATTTTTTTAATTTATTTTATTTTTTTATTAAAACACATTTTGTTTCCATCTAGATATGACTTTTGTGAAACAGTCATTCCATTTATCATCTTGTTATCAGAATGTGTTTATACACTTTTTTAAGACAAGCCTTATAAACTCAGAGCTATAATGTAAATCTAAAGTAAGCTTTTACAAACATCTAAGGTTGGATTCAATTCCACAACTTGCTGGATGGAGATAGCAGGTATGCTATCCACTTGGCCAACCAGGTCAGCATTTATATGGAAATATGCTAAGAACTGCTGAAGCAACTCGAATAAGAGTAATTTTTGCTGTCCAAGTTAACTAACAGAACAGCATGCCCAGTGTTGATTACTTGTTTGTGTGTTATGTTGTTCTAATAAAATGAAGGTTCTTAAGAGATAGCCACATCAGTCAGTCTTCCCACTTCATTGATAATCACTAATTCAACTTTTCACTAGTGAAAGCTTTGTGCTGACTAGTATCTGAATTGCAACTGCTGCTGGCAGTCCCTGCCAAGTTTTAGGGATTTGTTTTCTTGCTAATATTTCTTAAGCCAATTGTTTGAAGACTTCATTGAACTTTCTCCATAGCCTATCTCAGGGAGTTGATTTATTTTCTCTTCTCTTTATTTATACCATTCATTTCTCTGTTGCTCCAGGCTAGATTATGGATCACAAATATTTGCTGCATCTGTTATCATGGGATACAAATAGCAACTGTTACATTTCACACATCACTCCTACTTAGTCTTTATGGTGAAGGGAATGAACATGTTCCTTGCTGGCATCAACAGTTGTCACCAGTTATATTGAAACAGTGAGTTTCACTACAACACTCACACATCAAACAGCCTGTCCCTTTTTTGCAATGTATGTGAAAGAGCTTGTAAGCTCTAGGTATTGCAGTAGATAGTACTGCTGTCATACTGCATCAGTGATGTCCATCTTGGCAACTTTACACTGTAAAACTCGATGTAGCTTGGAAATACCAAAGCACTTTACATAGATTTTTAAAGAGGACAAGTCTCATGAGATTGTTACAAAAACAACCTTGTATATGTGTATATATTTTATGCTAAATATTAATGTAAATAACCCTATGGGAATTGACTGTATTTACTGCTTTTAAAAAAAATTTCTAGAATGTTAAAAACAAAGGCAATGCCTTGCCACCAGAACTTTGTATAATAGTTCTATGTAAGGGCATAAGAAAGTTGTTTAGGATTTAAGTGTATGAGAAAGTAGTTTGTGAGCTCTGCGTATAAACACCTTCTAGCTCAGTGTCAAACAGATCAGCAACATTCAGACAAGTTTCCACTGCCTGACAAGATAGGATTAAAGGAGTGCACGGAGGAGAAGAAAGAAGGGGTCGGTCTTAACAGAAGATCAAGGAGCTGTGCTGAATTCTTCGAGAGTTACAACCCTTCATGCAGGGTTCCGGAGAACGTAAAATAAAAAGGGACTGAGCCGAACATCGGGGTGGGCAGTTATCGACGTTGGCATTTAGAAACAGAGAAGACGGCAGTCAGAGGTAGAGAAGTGGGCAGTTATCGGCGTTGGCAGTCAGAACCAGAGAGATTGGCAGTTAGAGGCAGAAATACCGGAAGTAGGATCCAGAGGACCTGACGTTATGGCGAGCCCATGCCAGAGGAGAAGAATGGAAATGACGAGAGAACAGCCAATGTAAATACCTGAGACAGTGTCAGTCGGATGTCTTTTTGCCGCCGGAGGTCAACCGTAGCCAAAAGCTGCAGAACGATCTTCAAGCCTGTATGCTGAAACCTCTTTCCTGATCTCTTTTGAGTTCCGGAAAATTGCAGTCCAAAACCCGCCAATATCCTGACGAAACGTCCCCTGAAGCAAGACTCTCCAGGCGGAAGCCTAAGGTCCGAGATGAAAGGAAAAGCATAGGGACTTTAGTGCAGGACCTTTGGATGAGTGTGTGACACAGAGCCTCTGTAAGGTTGTTCCATCTTTTGTTGTACATTCCTTTTATAATCTAGGAGATAAAGATGGACTGATAAGAGATAGTAATAAGAAGTGTGTATAAGAGAGTCCTCTGATTTGTTATTAATTGGAATATAATTTTTGAGGTAACTTATCATAGCTAGCTAACCTCTTTGTGAATAATTAGATTTAATAAGCAGAGAAGTAATTGGGTAATTATATTGAATAGTTATTTAGTATTGAAAGGGGAATTTTGTTTCTGTATGCTAAACGTCTAACGGATAGGTAGAGAGAGTAACCTCCCTATCGTTTAATTAATGTACTTTGGTATTAATGTGAATAAATGTGTTTTAATTATATGTCAATAGAGTGCTGCCTGATCTTTTATTTTACAATGCACTGTTTCTAAATAAACTCGGATCTGTGAGCGGGAAACAACTAAGGCATTAAAAGTGTAGTTTAAGTACTTAAGAACCACGACTGTTTATGTAAACTTTATTGAAGGAGTATATGCTAGTAAGAGAGAGATCTACCGGACGTATTACTGATTCTTATGCCAATATAGGAATATTGGTGGTGCAGTCTTACCAAATAAATTTTCCAGTGTTCATAGGCATACGACTAGTAAATACAAAAGGTGGATAAACATAGTACGCAGTTGAATAAGTAAGAAAGGTTACCAAAGCAAAAGTCCACAGCTAATTAGAATAAAGAGTTAATACCCCCATCTACAATAATGCATTAGATCTCATTTGTTACAATGGTGCAGTAGCACATTGTTTACAATGCGCATTAGCCGACAGGATAAAATGCACAGTAATTAAAATAATAGTGGATTGGAACAATTTTGTAAATAAAGATAAGGCAACTAAACAGAAAGTGTATATATAGTGTAAGAAAATTTTTTAAGAACCATGAATGTGAACAACGTTGATTCGGGAGCCACTAATACTAACACGATGGGGGATAGAGAGGTCTTTAGAACAGTAAATCCTCACCTCATCATCCCCCAATTCTCTTGAGAAGACCACGATGATGTGTTGTCCTTCTTCAAGTTTGTAGAGGAGTTAAGGAACATCGGAAACTGGTCGGACTTCCAGCTTCTAATAATTTTAAGGAATAAACTGATTGTCAGTGCCAAGAATTTTTTGTATTCCTCTCCCATACTGAGAGACACTTTGGAATACAATAAATTCAAGGATACCCTGATATCTCAGTTTTCCAAAGTTAGAAGCGTGGGTCCCAACCTGTGGAGGCTGCAAAAATGTAGACAAGAGAAAAAAGAATCTATCACTGATTATTACAATAGGCTGGTCACCTTAGCTAATAGCTTGAGCATGTCCAGCGAGGAAAACAGCCATCTTGATTGGGCAATCTTCAACCAATTCAGGTTAGGATTAAGAGAAGAATATAAAGAGACAGCATATAAAAGGAAGATAAGTAATTTAGAAGAATGTTATCAGGCCATAAAAGAAAACGAAGAAAGGCTAGGTGATCTTCATTCCAGCATCTAGTGCCAGCCAGATACACAACATTACAGAGGTGTCAGATCCAAAGAATGAGATTAAGAAAGAGAAAAATCTAGTTAATCCTAAAGAAAAAAAGTAAAGACCAACAGAAGGCAGGAAAAAAGGAAAATAAGGCCACAGAAATAAATAACATAGACCACAACAGATTGACTGTCCCAGAGTCTATTAACATGGCAGAACTACACTCTTATCAAAAAAGAGGTAGAAAGACTACACCATCCCTTGATAGATAAACTTGACTCCATTCTAAACCAGTTAATGGAGTTCAAAGCAAAAACCTCCAAGGAACAGCTGAGCTCTGAATAAGAGTGTACCGAAAGGGAAAACAGGAGGAAAGTACCTCAGTGCTATAGATGCAATAAATTTGGGCATATTGCCAAAGATTGCTATAGTAGCAGAAGAGACACAGATAGAAGGCTGCATTGGGAATCTAATGGTAATGGCTCACCATCATCCCACACGGAGGACTAAGAAGTGGCCAAGAAACTTTAGGAATCAGCATGAAAATTCCATGACAGTAATACGGGGGGAAATAAGAGGACTATAGTGCAGAGTTTTATTGGACACTAGTTCCCAAGTTTCAGTGATAACCGGATCTCTGTTCAGGAAATTGTGATCCTGAGTATCCGACAGTATCACTAATCTAAGAACACCTGTCATGTTGAAGGGAATAACAAACCTCACCATTTATGCCTCGGAGAAAGTGAAGGAACATGTGGTTGCCAGATTTTAAGTTAAACGTTTCACCAGAGGTTGTTAATTCTCCAGGAATCCTCTCAAACTACGGCAAAGGTATTCTTGGAACTGATGTTCTAGAGAAACATAAGTCCTGCTGTGATTTCTCTCAAAGGGAGATTTCATATTGGGATTTAACCAAGTTGCCCAGCAGAGAGGTAGTCAAAGGCAGCACTCTAGTGAAAATGTTGATGAGATCAACACAGGAAATGACCATTCCCAGTTAGGAAAGGGGAGAGAGCAAAGGAAAATAGAATTGGTGATAAGAAAGACAGGAAAATTCTTTGCCTGATCCCTCAACTGTTAGAGATACTGAACAGATAAAAGGGGGAGAGACCTTACACATCTGAAATGTCAAGGTGGCAGCAAATGAGAAAGAGGAATTAGAGGCTACAATAAAAAATGCAAGGAATGTAATAAAAATGAACACATTAGAAAAAAATGATAGTGGAGGTCACCACCCAGGTAACGGGAGAAATAGAAAGAGAGCAAGAGGTTGGAAGGGAATTAGATGCCCAAGGGATAATGACAATCATGATTCACAACATCAGTTGTGCCAAGAAGAGCCCATAGGTCATGCTGATCATATTTCCTGCTCAAATATAGATGACAAGCCTGAATATTGTCCAACCCAGAGAATGCATAAGACACGATACAGAAACAGATTAAAGAAAAAATTTTCACCCACGTTCATGGTTTAAAAATTTTTCATGAAGGGGTGGGCCTTTGTAAAACTCGATGTAGCTTGGAAATACCAAAGCGCTTTACATTGATTTTTACAGAGTTTAAGTCTCATGAAATGTTTACAAAAATAACTTTGTATGTCTGTATATATTTTATGCTAAATATTAATATAAATAACCCTATGGGAATTGACTGTATTTACTGCTTTTACAAAAATTTCTAGAATGTTAAAAACAAAGGCAATGCCTTGCCACCAGAACTTTGTATAATAGCTCTATGTAAGGGCATAAGAAAGTTATTTGTGAGCTCTGTGTAGAAACACCTTCTAGCTCAGTGTCAAAGAGAACGGCAATGTTCAGACGAGTTTCTGCTGCCCGACAAGATAGGATTAAAGGAGTGTACAGAGGAGAAAGAAAGAACGGGTCAGTCTTAACAGAAGATCAAGGAGTTGTGCCAAATTCTTCGGGGGTTACGACCCTTCATGCAAGGTTTCAGAGAACGTGAAATAAAAAGGGACTGAGCCGAACATCGTGGTGGGCAGTTATCACCGTTGACAGTTAGAAAGAGAGAAGTCAGGAGGCAGAGAAGTGGGCAGTTATCGGCTTTGGTAGTCAGAACAAGAGAGATCGGAAGATAGAGGCAGAAATGCTGGGAGTTGGATCCAGAGGACCGGACGTTACGGCAAGCCCACGCCAGAGGAGAAGAATGGAAATGACGAGAGAACAGCCAATGTAAATACCTGAGATAGTGTCAGTCGGATGTCTTTTTGCCGCCGGAGGTCAACCGTAGCCAAAAGCCGCAGAGCGATCTTCAAGCCTGTATGCTGAAACCTCTTGCCTGAGCTTTTTTGAGTACCAGAAAATTGCAGTCCAAAGCCTACCAATATCCCGACGAAATGTCCCATGAAGCAAGACTCTCCAGATGGAAGCCTAAGGCTTGAGATGAAAGGAAAAGGATAGGGACTTTAGTGCAGGAGGACCTTTGGATGAGTGTGCGACACAGAGCCTCTGTAAGGTTGTTCCATCTTTTGTTGTACATTCCTTTTATAATCTAGGAGATAAAGATGGACTGATAAGAGATAGTAATAAGAAGTGTGTATAAGAGAGTCCTCTGATTTGTTATTAATTGGAATATAATTTTTGAGGTAACTTATCATAGCTAGCTAACCTCTTTGTGAATAATTAGATTTAATAAGCAGAGAAATAATTGGGTAATTATATTGAATAGTTATTTAGTATTGAAAGGGGAATTTTGTTTCTGTATGCTAAACGATAAGTCTAACAGATAGGTAGAGAGAGTAACCTCCCTATCGTTTAATTAATGTACTTTGGTATTAATGTGAATAAATGTGTTTTAATTATATGTCAATAGAGTGCTGCCTGATCTTTTATTTTACAATGCACTGTTTCTAAATAAACTCGGATCTGTGAGCGGGAAACAACTAAGGCATTAAAAGTGTAGTTTAAGTACTTAAGAACCACGACTGTTTATGTAAACTTTATTGAAGGAGTATATGCTAGTAAGAGAGAGATCTACCGGACGTATTACTGATTCTTATGCCAATATAGGAATATTGGTGGTGCAGTCTTACCAAATAAATTTTCCAGTGTTCATAGGCATACAGCTAGTAAATGCGAAAGGTGGATGAACATAGTGCACAGTAGAATAAGTAAGAATGGTTACCAAAGCAAAAGTGCACAGCTAATTAGAATAAAGAGTTAATACCTCCGTCTACAATAACGCATTAGAACTTCATATGTTTACAACACTCTCTTTTTTATTTCAGGGTGTGGTGAAGTTGCTTATGCCATGCTTTTGTTTAAAAGAAAAAAGCAGACCCATTGAAATAATAATTAACTGCATTTAGTTATTAAATTATTAGCTGAATCTGAATTTTGTCTACGTAGGTTACCAAAGCATTTCTTATACATGACATGCATAACAGAAGGAAGGCAAATACAGAATGAGTTCAAAATGGCATACCTCTACAGTTCCGACTGTTATTCTTTCTATGGATATCTAATCAACAGATCTTTCTTTTTCTGTTTACAGGAAATATACCCACACTGTTAGGTACATCTGTTACACCATCACCCTTTCCCACAGTGTGGTTTGCTAAAGTTTTAATTTTTACAGATAGAGCTAGAACTTTTCTGCTAATATCTCTACCTTTCCGAAATCAAAATTCTATATTCTTCTCCAGTCTAATCCTCTCCAAAATCCACATTTTTTCCTTACTTCAGAAAAAATTACATATTCTCAAAAGATATAATAATCATGTGTCCTTTCAAGCCTTACAAAAATTAGCTATCTTTAACCATTCACTAAAAGATCCTGTCAGTATCCTACTGTTGTTTCTGTAGTATAGTATTGCTTGCCTTTGCAATTGAAATATTTTGGTCTAACAGCCAATATTTGACAGGATAGATGTAGAAAATACATCTGATATCTGTACTACAGCTGCTCAAGTTACCGACCATGCCATTAACATGGGTTATCCAGATCCAGTGGGGTGGGGGGGCTCATAATTAGGTTTAAAAGAATTAATACAGTACCAAGAAATAGTTAAAAACAGGTTTAATAGTTAACTGAATAAGTATTTCATCACTGTCACAGTGATATCTTAGAATACAACATAAAAATTTTAATTAACCCAAAGACACACACTAAACTTTAAGTGGATTTAAGTGGCTTCTAGACTAATGTTTTCCACTTAGTCATTGATGCTAGTGGAAAAAAATCGTGGAAGAGAAACTTAAAGAAAAACAAGCTAGGTTCAGGACAAAAAATTTTCAAAATCAGGTGTTCACATTAAGACAGATAGTTGAGAAATCATTGGAATATAACACACATCTTAAGTTTGTAGATCCGAAAAAGGCATGTGCCAAGAGAAAGCTGTTCAAAATGCTGCAATTATATGCTGTAAATGCGACATTATACTGAGACATTACATTCTCTATTTAAGTTGTAAGTCAGCAATTAGAATTGAAGGGAGTATGGGAAGGAGATTTGTGAAATCAGGTGCAAGACAAGGGTTCTCCCTTTCTCCACTGTTGTTCATCTTTTATATGAATGTTATGTGAAAGCAGCATTAAACCTGATATGAAATTTGGATATGTTAATTAATCTCAGTTCTTTACTTTATGCAGATGTTATATACTTAAATAAATAGTACAAGTTTGCAAGATTCCTTAACTAAATCGAATAACTGCTGTAACAAATATGGTATGAAAATCGCCAATAAAAAGACCATAACTATGAAAATAGTCAGGAACATAGAAAAATTGAACATAAAACATTTCAACTATATAGGGTCAACTTTAGTGAAAATTACAAATTGAATATAGAAATTAATAATAGAGTAAACATGGCTGGTATCATGGGCAGTCGAATGAATAAATTTATGTGGAATAAGAGAGAAATTAGTCATAACATTAACAATATTCAAACCAGTTTAACTTGTGGATCTGAGAACTGATTAGAAGTAAAAGAATTGATCAAAGACAAGACCACATATGAGAGTTCGTAGAAAAACTACACAGTAAACAGGTGTCAGTGGTCGAATCATATTAACAGTGAAGATATTAGTTAAGAATTTGGCATTGTTAGTATTCAGGAATGTGTGAGGAAAGTTAATCTCTGGAGCTGTAGTCACTTAAACAGAATGGAAGAGGAAAGATTAGCAGAGCAGGAGTTATTAGATTCTTGGATGATGATTACTGAAATGAAGGAGAAAAATTCTGGATCTGGACCATGAGGCCAAATTGGAGAATACATCATGTATGTATCTTACCCAGATAGATTTGAGAGCATGCTTTTCAAAATCTTCCATGAAGAAAAATTGGTGGTGGTGGTGAAGGGGGGGGGGGGGGATGAGAGAAAGTATCTGATGGCTACAGCTTATACAGAATTGAAAAAAAAAAAATAAATAAATAAATAAATAGACATCAGCAGGTTTCAGTAATGCTATAACCATTCCCTATGTCTGAGGCACATCTGAAAATATAGCCAGCATTAAAAAAAATACAACCTCTGTATAACCTTTCATGCTTCACTTGAAAATGGTTATCCTTATCCTTTCCTCAAAGGATTTACTCCTTCCCCTCTCAGTTTCTGTTTAAGTGACTACAAAAAAAATACTACCACCAAATGCCATCTAGCTGTATTCAAGTATCTGCCAAATCTTTTGCTCCATTTCCTGTTTCTTTACTTCTGTCTCTGTTCTCTGAAATAGTCTTTTTGTTTATCAGCAACTGCAATGTTTAGATATTCAAGATGAATATCAGTGGGCTCTTTTTTTTTTATGTGGAAGTGTATAAAAAGGAGTGGTGGGGGGAGACATAAAATCCATAAAAGTTGAAAGCATTATACTCAGTATATGATCTGAATTGTGATTTTCTTTTATGGTTGACAAATGTTGACAGCAAGTGGTAAATTTCCACTCTATGAATATATCAAACATTTTTCTTTATTAAATACAAATGCATGTGGTAGCAGTAAGACAGCAGTCAAAAAGCATTTATGGTCCTCAGCAGGAAATGCCTAAGTATTAAATTTTTCTTCATCGTTACATTGATTGGCATTCATTTTGGCACAATTTTGTCATATGTATTGAATCGTTTACATACATTATAAAATGATTAAGTGTTTCCCTGGTCACAGCACTGTTTTGAACTACAGTGATATCTCTTCCCCCTCTCAATGATTACTGAACTACATCATAAGAAATTGTGTAGTTCAGTATTCAGATGACATGATACCCTATTCAAGCACTGAAGGGCATGCAATTTGAAGGTCAGATATTGCAAGATCAATGTAATCTTGTCTGTCATCAGATGCCAAAATCCTAAAATACTTATAGCAGCACATGACAAAAGTTGTTTTAAAATTTTTAACTTCTAGAATAATTAAGTGTAACACAATTACTATTACTATGCCAAACACCATTATAGCGAGCTCACTCATTATAGCAGACAGTTGAAAAGTCACTATGACTATGCCCTAGTAAATATTCCTTTGATTTTTTTTTTTTTTTTAAGCAAGAGGTGATGCATTATGTCGGAGGTATTTTGCTTTTATGAGTATACCCTGCTCTTACTTTGAAAAGCATAAAGAAAGGATAATAATGATAGCCATATAGAAAAAGTGTTCACTAAGCATTTATCATACAATCTTTAATGTGAATCATCTCAAGTAAGATAAGACAAGGATACTATGCTTTTGCATTCATAGTAAAATAGGATGAAATGTGATATATTATACTTATTCCAGCATGGGAGTTTAAGCTCTAAACAAAATTAATCACATTTTAAAGGAATTATTATTATTGCATGGTCAATTCCATAAAGTAACACTCTTCGTGGGGGACCCAAACTATCAACACAATGTCTACCATACTTCTCCTTGAAGCCATTAACAGACGAAGTACTCACACTGACTTGGACAACCCATTCCATTCCAAAGTGAAAAATGTAGTCCTCATGTCTTTCCTGACACTTACCCAACTTTCAGAGATGATCTCTTGTTCTTCCCCTCTAGCCAAGTGCTGAAATATTTCCCCTGAATCAATCTTATAAAATCCTTTAAGTAATTTAAATGTTTCTATTATAACTTCCCTTTTTTACTTATCAATCAACTTTTGCGATTAATAAACCCTCAATCTATCCTTCCTATAGGGAGCATTCCACAGCTTACTCACTGTCTTGGTTACTCGCTGTGGATTCTCTCCCCCACTTTCCCATCCCCAATAAACTCAAGTGACCAGACCTGGGTGCAGTAAATCCAATGTGGTCGTATCAAGGCTTTATAAAGAGGAATGATGACTCCTTTATCTCTGTTTGTTAGTGCATTCTTCAATAAGTAAGTAATCCTGTGAGCTACCTTGGCTACTTTAGCAATGTGCCCTTTAAACTTAACTCTCTGTCTATTTACCATTCTCAAATCCCTGGCTTCATCAATTTCTTAGAGTACAGTTCCCTCATTGTGGTACACAGCTTGTAATCTTTGCATCCCAAAATGCATAACATTACACTTTTCCACATTAAATTGTCATCCATTATGTTTTGCCCATACTGTCAGCCTATTTTAATCATCCTGCAATCTCTCCACATTGCCTTGATTAATGGTTGCCCTATCCAACTTTGTATCTGCAAACAACTGAATATCACCCTTCCAGTTATTTCATATATCCTTTATGTACAAATTAAACAGCAGTGGTCCAAGCCCTGCACCACCCCACTAGTCATCTGCCTTCATGGTTCCACTTCTTCCTATACTACTTTTTCATATATATGTCCAGCAGCCACTCTTTTATCCATATCATTTGTTGCAGTTTGCGTAATAGAGTTCCATGTGGTATCCTGTCATACGGCTTTGAAAAATGCAGTAGTAGCATCGTGTAGTCATTCCCTTTATCCAACTCAGTGTCACTATTCTAAAAAGTCAGTCAGTAGATTACTACCGTTCACATATCCATGCTTCCCCTCAGAGTATCATATTTTTATCTACCCATTCCTGAATTTTCTCTTTTTGACCACTTTTCTAGTACTTTTATTACCACTCCTGAGATACTGATGTGTGTATAATTTGCTGTCACAGACTTAGATCCTCCTTATTTTGTCCTCCTTCCATCTCTTGGATCTTTGACTAGGCTATTTGTCTCAGCTCTGAATATCCCACAGCTGTATTTGCATTTAGATTCTGCAATATCACAAGTACCTCTAATTCATCCACCTCTGTTCTCAAATCAGTTCCTGTCACTTCTGCAACAAGAAGAGCATCTTCCCTTGGATGATATATCCTTACAAAATGATTATTCAGTAACTCAACAATTTTGTCTGCTTCTGTTACCTCTTTTCCATCTGCACTCATGAAAGTTTTCCTTCCATGGTCATGCTTTCTCTTACTGGCCTTATAACACAAAAACTCTTTGGGATTTTCTTTCACCTGCTTGGCTATTTCTTCTCATAATTTGATTTTACGTTTCTTGCCTGATTCTTGTACTGTTCATGAGTTAGTTAGCTGGTTAGATTAAGCAACTTTTCTTTATATATATCCTCTGCAACTTTTTTTTTTTTGAAGCTCATGTTTAATGATACTACTCATCCAACTCCTAATCAGTTTACCTCCTAACCTTGGATATACTGTGTGATATTGCTTCATCCAGATCCTACCTTGATTATCCCCCATGCACTGTAAACATCCTTCCCTTGCAGATCTTCTTTTATGCCATGGTACTGATTCAGGCTGCCTTCTAAGTGTATCGTAATCACCTAACTTGTAGTTACATGTATACCCATTCTTAACTGGAATTTCCACATGTTTTGCTACCTCCCAAGTGAAAACCACAGGTCACTTTCCTCAATTGGAGGCAACATAGCCACCTTAGTTATGGATAAGTCTTCTGATCCTATAATAAGATTCAACACTCTTAACCTGAGTCCCTCTGTCACATTCTTCAAGTAATTCTCTCTCAGTAAGTGCATAAATTCTGTTTCCAGATCAAACTGAAAACACCAACTTTCATCACACACTTGATGAATTGCATGGATGAAATTTTGACAACATGCAACCTGGTGCTCTCTCTGTTCGTGTGTGCAATGTGTGCAGCACAAACCTCGAACAAGTCTTCCTCTTGTATGCATATCTTTCTAAAATTAATCTGGCCATTTCCTTACCGACACCAAGCTGTACAATGAGCCTAGTGGTTATTCTCTTGTCCTTGGGCAACAATTTCCCTAGCTTTTGCCACATTTTCATTTTATCATACAGAAACTGGCTGTCTACAGTGTGGTTCATCCTCCAGGGATTCCTTCCCCCTCTTTAAATATGGAAAACCAGCAGAACACCTGTGCAGACAGTCATTGCCGTAAACTTTTTTTTAGGTCTTTACAACTTCTGTAGCAGTTTTTCCTAATTTACAGTAAAATTTTATCACAGCTCTTCTCCATGATGCAACTTCTGACACACTCCGCTCACACACTCTTATTTCAACGATTGACACAAAAACTGCTGCATCACCTGACTCGAAAGTTGTGCCTATCATTACAGCATGCTCTAGCAGTCAAAACTATAAACACGTTTGCTACTTTTATTCAAAGCCTGTAAAAAAATCAATCTCATTACTTAACAGGCATTCTGTGTATACATCATCAAATTAACTATGCAGCGCCAATGCATTCTTTAGATTACAACAAGAAAAACACTTTAATGTGTGTGCAACTTTCTTTCAGTCACATAAATTGATAATTATTATCCTATATCGACAAAACTTCTAGAACCTTAGTCTCTTGCCTCCTAAAGAACTTGCATTCTTTCTTGAGTTCACACAGGAGAAAGACACACAAAACCATTCTATATATATATATATATATATATATATATATATATATATATATATATATATGACAGCAACATAAGTCAAATCATGGAACACTGAAGAAAACATATCTTGTCATCAACCAAAACATTTCAGTAACTTGGTTCACTTTCTATAAGAAAGTAATGGCAACCTCAACTGAATACATTACTAAAAACCTTATCAACAGTTTTATCACTTCAGGACAAATTTACTTTCTAGATGAAAGTATCAGCATATTTCCCTGAAGGAATATCTAAAATCATATCATCTATTGCAAATCCCTATCAGACTGAGAATCCTAAATAAATAAAATAAAACAAAAGAAAAAACTTACTGAGCCCATTTCTATATGAATTGGAGAACAATCAAGTTCCTTTCAGCTTTAACTGAATTAAATCGTATATTGATTAATTACTACTAAAAACTTCTCTCTCTTTTAAAGGATATCTTCTTTGCTTTCCATTTCTCACTCTTCAAACTTTGCAGTCTTCATATATCGAAGACATAGAAACAACTCTGCAGTTCTCCTACTTTCAAGCAGCTGAATGCTTCAGAATATTTGGGATAATTTTTTTCGGTTCTGCGCATGCTCAAAAATACAGTAGAGCAGCTTCCATTCCAGTCCACTATTGTGTATTGCCATTGCTACTTTCAGTACTGTGCTTGAAACAATGATAGAGTTCTTTTTGTAATGCAGGAAAGTTATTTAATTATAATTTCATAATGAAACAGCCAGAATTTATAACAGTTGCTTATTTCACAATCTTAAATGAACTGAGGTAAGTCAATTTATGGAAGTTTTTTTTTTTCACTTGGCTATGCTACCAATTTCATATTTCATTTAATCCTTGATCCAAGTGTAAGCAAACAAAGTTTGAACCTGAAGTATTTTCAGGACTGGAGCAACTTGTGGTTAAGGTGAAATAAGTTCTGATCACTTGCCTTAGTATCTCGCATAATGCAAAGCACATTTCCTTGCAGATATGTATAATGCTAAGCATCAAAGGAAGGGGCTGCCCAAACCGGTTTTGACCTTTATGAGGTCTCATCAGTGGGAGCCAGACCCAGAGGTGGTGATATTAAGGTGGAAGTTATGTAGAAGTCATATGACCATATACCAGTTGCCAAAAGGTGTCAACATCTTATTATTAAAATTCTCTGGATTAGAGATGGTTGATTGAAGTTTTTTAATTGGTTATGCTACCAGTTATATATTTGGTTTAATCCTTTATCCAAATGTAAGCAAACAAAGTTTGCACCTGAAGTATTTTCAGGACTGGGGCAACTCGTGGTAAAGGTGGAATAAGTTCTGATCACTTGCCTTAGTATCACCACCTTTGGGTCTGGCTCTCACTGATGAGGCCTCAATAAAGGTCGAAACCGGTCTGGATAGTGTCCCTTCCCTTAATGCTTAGCATTATACACGTCTGCAAGGATATATGCTTTGCATTATGGGAGATCTAAGGCAACTGATCAGAACTTATTCCACCTTTACCATGAGTTGCCCCAGTCCTGAAAATACTTCAGGTGCAAACTTTGTTTGCTTACACTTGGATAAAGGATTAAACCAAATATATAATTGGTAAGTCAATTTAATTATTCATGCAACATGAATTAGAGTGGTAACTTGGACTTGGTTAACTTGTCAGTGAAAATTTTAAAGTTTTTCCTGAATTTTGAACTGAACATTTCTTAAGATAATTTTTACTGTTCTCCCCAGAAATTTTTACCAGCTGGATGGAATGAAGCATTAGCCGGGCATACAAAAATTTTGAATGAGTTAAGAAAGAACCTTTTTCATAACAAATTGAAATAGTAATTTTATTAAAAATTACTCCAAACAAGGATAATATTACTATATATTTTATATAGTAATTATAACAAACAAGACTAGGATTTTTCTTATTTTCTCATTAAGTAATGAAAAACCTTGTAATGCTCACAGCTTAAAATTCTATACATTAATTCTTCTCTTCTTCTTAGAAGCCCAGTTGTCATCAGCTTTTTCATAATTAAAATCTTTTGGATCTGGTCACTCCAGTGAAATCAGCATTAGATTATTTAGAATGTTCTGACTGATGCAATTCCTCATACAGGTTTTTATCCTTTTTTAGAGCACAGATGAATGTGAAAGGGGATTCTCTGCATTCCCAGTCCAACAGCAGCTAGTTTTGCTAAATTTGGAAAAGACTCTTTGAGCTCAGATGATGATGTTGCTAATTTCAGCAGTATTTGTCTTGGATCTAGATTTTTGTATGACTGTCCATTAATCATTTTTGATGCAACTTCCCATTCTAGTTTAGTACTTTCATAGTTTAAAACTGCAGGACTTCCATTTCTAGAATAATAATCAAAAAGAATTGCAGAAGCCTCATATTGATCATGACTTTCTGCATTGAAAAGTCTTGAAAAGCAGGAAATGATTGGCATATCTGGAAATAACATTAGAATCTGAATAATCAATGTGAAGATCTGACCATTCGCCTGAAAGATGCTGATGAAGATTTTGAAAATGACTGCAGGAGTGTCTTTCAATTTCATGATGGATAGTTTTCTGGCTTCTAAGACTGGCTCTATTTCACTTAAGTCAACATCTTGCCTTTGCCATGATCTAGACAAGTTAGATAAATGCGGTAACACATCTGAAAGCATCATTAGTGAAGCTACGAAATTGTATGTTCTGATATATTTATTTAAACCTTCAGCTGTGATATCATTTTGTTCGGTGACCTCTCTTTCCAATGCAGCTATAACACTCGCCATGCATTCTCTTAAAAGACTGTATTGCAGAATCATGAGACAGCCATCTAGTGTCACTAGCCACTTTAAGTTTAATCTGAAAACTGTTCAGTATATTTTGGATTTGGGTTAAACCAGCCATCCTGACTGAGGAATTTTGGAAGAAGAAAAACAAGTGCCTTACATTAAATATGTTTGTCAACTTAGAAAATCGATATCATTAAACATGACTAAATAAGGCACTAGCAAGAGCCAGTCGGTGGTTTACACAATGACAGTTGATCATGAGTCCATTTGTTTTACCTTTGAGCAGTTTTGTTTTTGCTTTCCAATCATGACAGCTGCTCCATCAGATCCTAGGCCCACCTTTTTAGACTGTCAAGGGTTTCAATTACTTTGTTAGTTATAGTCTCAGCTTTGCCATCAGTGATATTGCAAGTTGATACAATACTAACCTTGATCTCTTTTCTAAGTTGACAAAACATTTAATTGTACACAATCAGCTGTTTTAAAACTGAGATGTCTGTAGTTGCATCACATGAAACACTGAAATAATCTGCAGAATGTATATTTTTCAGTATTTCAGATCTAATTTCAGATGCTAAAATATCACTCAACTCTTGCATTATTCTTTATAATGTGCTTTATAAAGATATAATGTGCGATTTTACCAATGTTAAGATGTTCTAAGTAGGAACAGCCCATAGCCTTACAATGCTCAAGCAATGTAGTATGTGGTAACTCATTTTTTGCTAACCAATGCATAGATCTTAAAGCTTCCAGAAAAGCATCTCTCTGCAAGTTATTCAAATTGAAATTGATTTTTCAATTTGCCATATTCCAGTTTCTTCTAGTATACATTTTTCAATTATATCTGAACAAGAATCAGGGTGCAACTTGCTTTGTTCATGGTCAACCAAGCTTTCTTTTCGAAGTCTTGTGCATGGCATAGTTACCCAAGTCACTTCCTTGTTTGTGGATCGTCTCTTTCCATATTTCATACACATGGAATCCATTATCTTTCACCACTAACCAATGGTTTTAAACCAGTCACTGTTAATACCCGATAAGCGGTGTTTAGACGCACATTTTACATTTGAAAGAGACTCTGCAGAAATCGACGATTCTGTTTTTGGTTCGGTGTCTTCACTACTATGCTTATTGGTTTCATCTTTCTTAAAATAACTTAAGAGTGTGTTTTTCTGACTTGACTTTTTACTCATTATGGGGTAATTTAATAAATACAAAATATGATTGTTATTAAATTAATCAGAACAAATCACTGAATTGTGCACTGACAGTAATACCCGAGACATATAATGCACGTTATGTTGCAATTTTACTATTTATAAGTATTAATTACTAGGAATGAGAATTGGTATCATACCTCAAGGGCTCACTTTAGTGAGTACGGGCATGGCAAACCCGATGTACCAAATGCTGGACCATGCCTTTCTTCATATAATATACATCTGTTATATTATTCTGTAGACTGGTCCCTCCTCTTCTTTCTCCTCTCCTTGCTCCTTCCCCCTGATGCTATTAGAGTATTCGAGGGCTAGGGGGTGAGTCTTTCCTATCTTGCATAAGTCATTTCGTCTTATGCAGCCACTGAAGGAGGCAAGCTAGCCTCAATAGGTGCCGGTCCCAAGCCTGGATAAATGGCGAGGGTTGATGTCAGGAAGGGCATCCGGTCATAAAACTTCAATGCCAGCTCAAACTATGATATTGAGTCAAGGAGTAAATGATATAAGGGCTAGGGCGTTCCCCTTAAGCGACGCATAGCTACATCGCCTTACAGCTGCGAGAAGTGGATGAGGGCTACTGCATCAAGGGCAGGTGTGGTTAAAGAAGCGAGCCCGGCAGGTGGTGAGGATGTTGCGAGTGGAGGAGGTAGGAAGACTGAATGCTGGAAGCATGACTGGAAGGGGAAGAGAGGTGGTAGACATGATGAGGAAGAGGAAGTTGGACATTTTATGTGTGCGGGAGACAAGGTGGAAGGGGGGAAAGGCAAAGGAACTGGGAGATGAATATAAATTGTTCTACTCTGGAGCGAATAATAAGGGAAGAAATGGTGTAGGAATTGTGGTGTGTGTGTGTGTGTGTGTGTGTGTGTGTGTGGCTGAATGAAAGGCGAAGTACTGGAAGTGGGTAGAAGGAACAACAGGATCATGCGAATGAAATTGGGTCTTGGAGAAGAGTGGGTGGTCGTATTATGTGTATATGCCCCGCAAGTTGGTTGTACAGCAGAGGAGAAAGATGAGTTCTGGAACGTGTTAGATGAAGAACTAAGGGAACTGGAAGAAAATGAGATGGTGATTGTCGGAGGAGACTTGAATGGAAACATAGGGAGACAGAATAGAGACTGTGAAAGGGTGCATGGTGGCCACGGAGTGGGAATGATGAACCAGGAAGGAGAGAGGGTTGTGGACTTTGCAGTAGCGTTTGATCTGGCACTTATGAACTCGTTTTTCTACAAGAGGGAAGAACATTTGATAACATTTAGGAGTGGTAACAACAGTTCACAAATTGACTACCTTTTGACTAGAAGAAAACATCTTAAGGTTGTGACAACTTGTAAAGTAATTCCAACAGATCAAGTAGCACAGCAGCACAGACTGCTGTGCACAGACTTTAAAATAAGATCAAAGATAAAATCCTCTAGATGCCATGGGATGAAGACAATTAAGTGGTTTTGCTTAAAAGAGGAGAGTGTGAGGCATCGTTTTAGGGAGAGGGGCGTTAGAGAGGATTCCGGATGGACTGAAAAGTGTACAAGATTGGTGGAAACATAATTCAAAAGTAATCCTGAGCTGTGCAATCGAGGTGCTTGGTAAGACATCCGGAAAGATTAGAGAGCAGAAGGAGGGTTGGTAGTGGAATAATAATGTACAAGTGGCAGTGACAGCTAAGAGGAAGGCAAAGCAGAAGTGTAATGAGTCAAGAGTAGAAGAGGACAGAGAGGTTACAGAGAGAGAAAGCAAGAAGCCAAGAGAGTTGTGACACAGGCTAAGGCCATGGCATATCAAGATCTGTATGATCAATTAGAAACAAAGGAAGGACAGAGAAAAATTTACCAACTAGCGAAATGTAGAAATAAAGCAGCAAAGGACATCTTACATGTGAGGCAGATTAAAGACGCTGAAGGAAGAGTATTATGGAGGGATGTGGAAATAAGAAACAGATGGAAAATATACTTTGAGGGACTTTTGAATGAAGAAAATGCAAGGACTCAGAGATGGGCAGCCTTTTGAGGGGATGGTGCAGAACATCAGTAGAGTGGAAGTGACAGAGGCCATGAAGAGGATGAGGAATGGAAAATCGGTGGGCCCAACACAATTCCAGTGGAGGCATGGAAGGCACTGGGGGAAGAGGGAATTGACCTGCTGTGGGACCTGTTCATGAAAGTTTGCCAACAATAAAATATACCTGAGGAATGGAGGGAGAGTATTCGTGTCCCCATCTACAAGGATAAAGGGGATGCACAAGACTGTAAAAATTACAGAGGAATAAAGTTGATGTCCCACACAATGAAAATCCTAGAAAGGGTTCTTGATGGTAGATTGAGGAAGGAGGTGGAGATTGCAAAGGAACAATTTGGCTTCATGCGTGGTAGATTAACAACAGATGCTATCTTTGGGTTACAGCAGATGATGGAAAAGTATCGAGAGAAACAAAGGGAGCTACATTTGGCATTTATTGATCTGGAGAAAGCATATGATAGAGTGCCAAGGCAAGAAGTCTGGAGGTGTCTGAGGGAGAAGAAGGGTCTGTAGAAATATGTCAGGTTGGTGCGGGAAATGTACAGAAATGTGAAGACAAGTGTTCGGACCTGTCTGGGACACAGAAAGTTTTCAAGTAACAGTTGGCTTGCATCAAGGGTCAGCAGCATTAAGTCTGTTTCTGTTTAATATTGTGATGGAGGTGGTAACAGAGGAGGTAAGAGAAGATGCTCCTTGGACAATGTTGTATGCAGATGACATCTTGCTGTGTGCAAATTCAAGAGAAGAAGCGGGAACTAAACTGGAAAGATGGAAAAAAGTACTGGAAGAGAGAGGTATGAAACTGAGCAGAAGTAAGATAGAGTATATGTGTGGCACAGTGGGCGGCTGACAGGAGACAGATCTGGAGCTGGAAGGAAATGTCATCAAGAAGGTGAGAGACTTTAGATACATAGGTTCAACAGTGGAAGAAGATGGAGGAGCTGAGAAGGAAGTGGGTTGGAGGAACTGGAGGGAGATGGCTGGAGTGCTATATGATAAGAGGGTGCCGATCAATCTGAAAGGCAAAATTTATAGGACAGTAGTGAGGCCAGCTATGACATATGCTATAGAAACTGTGGCCCTGAGGAAAAATAACATAAGCAGGATGGAAGTAGCAGAGATGAGAATGCTTAGGTGGATGTGCGGTGTGACCAGAAAGGATCGTCTGAGAAATGACTGTCAGGGGAACAGTTTAAATTACGAACTTAGGAGCGAAAATACAGGAGGCAAAGTTGAGATCGTTTGGTCATGTGATGAGGAGGGAGGACGAATGTGTGGGAAGAAGAATCATGCAGATGGATGTGCAAGGAAGGCAGAAGCGTGGGCGGCCAAAGAAGAGTTGTAGAAGAGGACTTGAGGATGAAGAACTTGGATGTGGTGACAGCCCAAGACAGGAAGGTGTGGAGGAGACTCATTATCAACAGTGACCCCACTTAAGTGGGAGAAGCTGCAGAAGAAGAATGAAAATTGGTATCACTCAAGACTGATGTCATAGTCCTTGAGAGTTTCGAGAATTCCCTGCGATCACAACTATGTTTGATGTGCAGGCCTATTTTCTTTTACAAAATAAATTATTAAATACTTGACTCACGATCTTTGGACGAAAACCATTATTAAGAAAAATAAATGTAGATTTTTAACATCGATTTTGCCTTTGATTCGAATTCACTCAATTTTCACAATTTATTTATTTCAAGCATTAAAATTACGTCTCTTTCTTAAAAGATCTTCTTTGCAACCGATGCTGCTGTTGTATTCGAGATCCCGATTTTCGTATGGATTGGTGTGCATCAAGGTGAATATCCAAAGCTCTCGAGATTGGCTTGCAATGCAAGAAATTGAGCTGGTCTCACGAGTATCGAGACTCCAGTTCGATTTCTCATCACTATTAATTAAAAAATTTCTTAAATTATTTTTCCATTTAGTCATGTCAATTCACAACATTAATTAGCTGGGTGTTCAGTAAAATCAGCCCGGCGGTTTGCCCATTCAAAAGGTCCTGTGGAGAACATAGATTTTTTAATTATCATTTTAATTATGTCCTCCTAGAGAATGAAAGATAACTAAAATGTTAGCTATGTTAGGGGAAAATTATGTTAGTACGTATTTAAGACATTTTATTACAACTATTTTATGTTTGTTTGTTTATTCATTTGTAGTGTTCAAACCAGATGAACTTCGCCAGGCTCTTATGCCCACATTAGAGAAATTGTACAGACAAGATCCTGAATCGCTTCCTTTTCGTCAGCCAGTTGATCCACAGTTGTTACAAATACCTGTATGTTTCTTTGTTTTTGTTTGTAGATTAAAATTCATTATTCCCTTTAATACATTATCTTATGAAAATTAAATGCATAGTTATGTTGTTCAGTATTTTTTACATAAACACTTTATAATGGATTCTTAGTATAACAAGTTACCCACTATAACAAACCTTGTGGTCCCTACAAGTTTGTTGTAGTAAGAATCAACTGTATTTAATGTTTCATGTACTCATGTATAAACACATTATTTATTATCATTTGAAACTTGTTGGGCATTGATATGAAATGTTCATTCAATGTTATTGCATTAATTCACAGCTGCTAACACTATACAAAGCTCATGGAATATTGCTCCCATATTTGGGGTGGTGCACCAAAATCCTCTCTAAGATTGCTCGATTCTGTCCAGAAGAGGACAGTCCAGCCTAATTAATGATCCCTCTCTCATAAACATTTAGTTTCTGCCTTGTGCCTCTTCTTGAGATACTCTCATGGACACTGCACCGTTGATTGGTCACTATTATTCCTCCACTCTCCTCCAAAAATATTAAAACAAGAGCCACTGCTAGCCAACACTCTTTTACAGTCTATCCTAAAACTCACTTCACTGCCTTCTCTTTTATTCCATCTACATCTTTTGGAATAGTCTCCCTCACTCTACTTCCCCAAAGATTACAACCCTCAGCTGTTCAAGCAGAATGTGAACAGACTACTCCTTTCTTCTATTTCTCTTGCCCACACACAGCACTGTAGGTCTTGTGACCTTTTGTGTGTGGGCCAGATATATATATATATATATGTTAAAAAATAAACAAATTAATTAATTGTTTGGTAGGAACTAAGAAATAAGCGAGTCTAAAATATATATTGATAAGTACGGGGTGTCCCAAAATTCACGCAAGAAGTAATTTTGATAGAAAACACAGGTTTTTAATTAAAAATTGTAATTATTGATTCATAAAGTATACAGTATAGGGTTTTGCATGGAATAGCATCTCGGGTAAATGGCCTCCACAACTTTGCTGGCACATACGCACTCTTTTGTCGAAATTTTCCATGACCGTTTTGGATAAATGTTGCTGAATTTCGTTGATACAGCACTCAATTTCCTCCTTCAAGGTGTGGGTGGTTGTGGGCTTGTTGGCATAAACCTTAGACTTCAAAAAACCCCAAAGAAAAAAGTCCAACGGCGTTAAGTCACATGATCTGGGCGGTCAATTCTGATCACCAAAACGGAAAATCACACGACCAGGAAATGACTCGTGCAGTAATTGAATTGTTTCTCGGGCTGTATGGCATGTGGCACCCGTCTTGTTGAAACCACATGTCATCCACATCCATATCTTGCAATTTAGGCACAAAAAATTGGATTATCATGTCGCGATTAACTGTTATTGCCTTACCAGCTGCATTTTCAAAGAAGAAGAATGGACCGATGATGCCTCCAGCCCAAAATCCACACCAAACAGTGATACGTTGTGGATGCATTTGTTTCTCAACAATCACTCGTGGATTTTTCTGAACCCCAAATGCAACAATTTTGTCGATTAACGAAGCCATCAAGATGAAAATGAGCCTCATCGCTGAAGATGATTTTGTTCGAAAAATAAGCATCCACTTGTTGTTGTTCCATAATCCATTCAACGAACTCTCTTTGCTGTATGTGGTCATTTTTAATAACTCTGAACTGTCAGCTGTCTTTTTTTCTCGTTGGCAACACTTTACCGCACAAATGGCGCTAAATTTAAATCTTGCGTGAATTTTGGGACACCCTGTATATCTGTTCTCTTTAGAGCAAAATATTATTATTATTTTTGTAACCTCCATGTAGTCAACAGGCTCATCATGGGAAGCCAACTTAACCAGCAACGTATCTATCATAATGAGCTTTGAAGTTATTTACACTAGCTGCATTCACAACGCATTCTACTCACTACTGCTCTCCATGTAAAAATCTGCTCCTCACACCCTTCTTCACCATGTCTTTATACAACTTCCAGGGATGGCCTCTCATTCTTCCTAATTTAATGTCCACTCTTTTTATTTTATAATTCCTTCTCTAACTTGAAGGTCTAATATCTCTTCTTTTCCTCCTATCCACCAACCTCTGTAATCCACATTACTTCAAATGCTCTTCCTAACCAATATTCCAGAGTTCGGATATCACTTTAGTCATTTATCTCTCTTGCTTTTTCTCTCTCTAGTATTTCTGCATCACAATGAAAACTAGGTGACCAAATCTGAGTACAGTAGTCTATATGTGGTGTGACCAATGCCTTATATAGAGGCATCACCACCAGCACCACCTCCTCATCCCTACATATCAATGTACTTTTTATCATAGCAGTAATATGATGTGCAGTCTTTGCAATACTTGTGACACTTAGCAACATACGCAGTGCATTGTGATATTTGAAAATTTTGACAGCTTGTTTCTCAAGATACTATCATCTATCTGTCCCTTATATTGATTACTAGTAGATTATAAGACAAGAACTTTTATTTTAATGGCAAGTATTATGGAATGGAATGATTAAGAACTCTAGCAGATCAAACTGAAATCAAATTGTGACATTCTAGTCCAGTGCTTCCCAAACTGTGAGCCACGGCCTCCTTGGGAGCCGTATGGGGGCCGTGAAATAATGAAAACAAATTTAAAATCTTTTAAGACTAAGTAGATTTTTTTTATCCTAAAAGAAACGTATTTAATTTTTATTATTTATTATTATTATTATTATTTTTTTATATTTTAATTGAAAAAAATTGCATATTGGTGAGGGTTCACAAATTTTGCTTCCTGCTTATTTCGGCACTTAATGAATATTAGTAAACATGTGCTTATTAATATAAGCTTCATTTCAAAGCAGAATTCTAAGAATTGCGGTTTCAAATATTTCATGTAATATGAAATATTTGAAATTTTGGTGTAGCAGTATTGAAACACATCCATCACATTAAATTGTTATTAAACTTCTTTTATATTTTTAATTCTTTCTTTATTACTAATCGTTTTATGTTTCATGTGCTTGTGTTGCAAATGTACGATAACAATATATCTATCTATATAAATATATGAGATAATGTGCCATGTCAAATGTGTATGTAAAATGCTAAAAATGTAACATTTGCATTTAATTTTTTGTATTGAATATAAATACAATAAATATTATAATAATATATGTCTATATTACAATTTTTTTTCAAGGGGGGGCATGAAATATTTTAATTTTTCCAAAGGGGGGGGCCCTGACATCCAGAAGTTTGGGAAGCACTGATCTAGTCTATGCAGAGACTACGAAGAGGAAATTGCACTGCCTAGGTCATTGTCATCTTGCACACTTTCCTATAGAGATGTGATGACATGCCTGTGTGTGAGTTCTGCAATTCAGCTTTATCCATAAGACATATCCTAATCAATTGTCCTCATTACATCAATGAGTACAGTCACTATTTTAGTCATTTTAATAATCTGTTCGAGCCCTATACACTTGTATGATTTTATTATGTTCACCAAGTATTTTGTGTTTAATTCTACTGAGCATTGATGCTTTATTGTGTGTGTGTGGGGGGGGGGGGGGGCATTAGTTGTACTCGGCTTACAGTAGATTATGTGGTTACAGGGATAGAATATGAAGGGTTTAGTATTTTCAGGTAAGATAGGGAGGGTGGAGGGTGGGTACTGCAGATGAATTGCAGCCAAAAAGAATAGGAGATAGGTGGGAGGGTGGTGTGAAGCAGACTGGTGTGAGATCAAGGCCAGGGAGTTCCACAGATGATCTGAAAGACATGCATTAGCAAATTAGTACAATGAGAGGTACTGGTTGGGTAATTATTATGGGGAACTATGGAGATATAGACTGGAAGGAAGAAAGATCACATGGCAGGAAGGAAATGGAATTTATATACCTATTGAGAGAGATAATTACTTGAGGAAACATGGGATGGAGTGGAGGGACTAGGGGAGCGAGAGTATTGGACCTGGTCATAGGATCAGAAGAGCTACCATAACCAAGGTAGCTTTGGTTATGGTAGCTCATTACCTCACTGGCAGAAGTTCCCATGTAGTCTTGACTTGGGAGATTGTAAAATATGATGAATATTTTGTCAAGAACATATATATATATGTTCATTTTTAATATAAACTGACTATAAACCCGAGAATTATAACAAATTGAGATTTATTTGAAAATGCAACGTGTTTCATCGAGATTGACTTCATCAGGCATTGAGAACATAGAAAGATATTAAAAGACACTGAAATAAACATTGAGACACTCTAAAGCTATACAATTATAAAGTTATGATATTCGACTGTAAATTACAGTTATTATGAACTTGAGCTATAACTGTAATTTACAGTCGAATATCATAACTTTATAATTGTATAGCTTTAGAGTGTCTCAATGTTTATTTCAGTGTCTTTTAATATCTTTCTATGTTCATAATGCCTGATGAAATCAATCTCGACAAAGCATGTTGCATTTTCAAATAAATCTCAATTTGTTATAATTCTCGGGTTTATAGTCAGTTTATATTAAAAATGAACATATCCCAACCCCAAGTTACTAGTAGTAGTCAGTCATATATATATATATATATATATATATATATATACAGGGTGTTCGGGATAAATTTGACAGTTTCGTAAGGAAAAAGAAAATCTTCTTTGTATCTATTAAATTTAATGAATTGACAAAAAAACATTACAGGCAGAGTTAATTACAATACTATCAACAAGATTTACTCAAAATAACCACCATTAGCATCGATCACAGCTTCAATTCTGCTTCGGAACCTCGAACAAGCTGATGCTACAGTCTCCCTGGGAAGGGCCGCAAAAACTGTTTTAATTTTATCCATTAACTGGGCTTTTGTATTACTGGAAGTGCGATTGGTGTCTTTTTCAACTGCGCCCCATACAAAATAATCCATGGGGTTAAGGTCTGGGGAGTTTGGAGGCCAAA
This sequence comes from Typopeltis vanoorti, assembly GCF_054136105.1. Classification (NCBI taxonomy): domain Eukaryota; kingdom Metazoa; phylum Arthropoda; class Arachnida; order Uropygi; family Thelyphonidae; genus Typopeltis; species Typopeltis vanoorti. Next base: position 70,141,156 of record NC_143561.1, read on the forward strand.
CATTTGGACTGGTGAAGTCGTAGAAATTTTCAGACAACCATTTTTGACTTTTCCCAGAGGTGTGGCAAGAGGCCGAATCCTGCTGCCATACATACGGCCTACCATTGGCTACCCTTGTTATCCAGGGCTTGACTACGGTTAGCAACTCCACGAACAAAGCCCGAATTCCAATGCCAGGGTTCTTCAACACCTGTTCCTGCAGATTTGCGAGGAATTCTGCTGTACGAACGCAATCAGATCGTCTGCTAGGGATCTTTCTTCTTGCTACATCCTCGTAGTCACCATTGCAAGTCTCTAGTTCATGCCTGATTGTTTTTACTGTATTCAGGGAGCATTGGGCAGCAGTCGTAATATCCTTATTTTGATGGCGGGCACGAATCATCATGATACAAGTTATTCTCTTCCATGATTCAGGTGGGTTCCAGCTATCCATCCTTTCTGACATCTTGTATATGAATGAAGAAGGATCCAAACTTTTAAATGAAGAGAAGTGTGTGTTCATACATGTAACTTACGGAAAAATATAATTAATTATAAATATGTCAAATTTATCCCGAACACCCTGTATATATATATATATATATGACAGAATGATCATTGACTCGGTTAACATACATAGTTTTATGAAAAATTAGCAAAAGTTCTAAAAAATTACAATATCAGAACCTTGTTCACGCCACTTCCAAAGATCCGTTCCTTAATTAGCCACCCAAAACCTTGTCATCATCAACTCAAATACCCTGGCGTATATAAAATATTATGTGACTGCGATATTCTTTATTTCGGGCAGACAGACAAATCTGTCGAAATGCGTATGGAAGAACACATGAGAGACATTACTTACAAGAGACAGCGAGCAAGTGCATTATCAAGTCATATCCTTTTCTCGGCTAATCCTAATGATGATAACCAAAGTCACAAAGTCTGCTGGGAAAAATCTACAAACATCTTCCGTTGCAGTGACGAAATAGAGAGAAAAATTGTGGAATCGAGAGAAATCATTTTCAGTCCTCTTCATCTAAATAACAACTTAAGCTACAACCTCCCAGATAGTCATTCAGCTGTAATCATGTACTGGCGTTCACGTGATGCAGCAAGCACGCACTCTCCCAACAATGCAACAAATGAAAGAACAGCTTCAAATACAACTACAACGTTTTCATGCTAATAATGTATAAAGACTGTCTATGTTGTTCATAGTCTTTTAACCCTCAATGTTTAGTGTTTTTTCTTTTATAATGTCACCTGAAGAAGGCTGTTACAGGCCGAAACTAATAGTGTGTTTATATTAAAACCTTTTTAATTAAATCTCGGTTCTAGTCATTCAATTTTTTCATAAATATATATATATATATATATATGACAGAATGATCATTGACTCGGTTAACATACATAGTTTTATGAAAAAAAATTGAATGACTAGAACCGAGATTTAAATCTCGGTTCTAGTCATTCAATTTTTTTCATAAAACTATATATATATATATATATATATATATATATATATATATATATATATAAGACTACAAGGCAGGTAATTATGGCAAACTTAAATCTGTGCCATGGCATAAACTCTACAGGGTAAGGATGTTAGTAGTGCATGAGATATAGTTAAGGGTCATCTAAGTGCTTCCTAAACTAATGGATGTAAAGGCCCCTTTGTAAAAATTAAAATATTTTACGGCCCCCATCGGGAAAAAAAAATGAATATGATCTGTGCTATCAGCGCAGTCGCCCTGCACCCCAAGCATATTTCTTTCCCGTGATCACTTGCACCTGTGTACACTAGTAATGAAACATCAATTTAAAGTGTAAAAAACTTGGCTGTTTTAAATGAGTGCAAGATTTTGCGTTTGTAAGTTTTTTGTGCTTCTTATCAATACCTTTGAAATGAAACTTATATGAATATGCATATATTTACTAATATTCATTAAGCACCGAAATATGCAGGAAGCAAAATTTGTGAACCAACATCAATGTGCGATTTTTTCCATTAAAATATAAAAAATAATAATAAATAATAAAAATTAAATACATTTCTTTTAAGATAAAGAAGATATCTCCTTAGTCTTAAACATTTTAAATTTGTTTTCATTATTTCATGGGTCCCCCCCCCCCCCCCTCAACAAAAACTAACGGAAGAACGGCCCCCAAGGGGACTGCAGCCCACAGTTTGGGAAATGCTGATCTAGAGAAAGCAGTATTACATTGTATAGCTAGGGTAAGGAGGGTTAATTAGGTAGGAGTTAGATGGAGGGGTAATATCATTAAGCACGAGCTGCAGAAGAAAAATGCTGTGGAGGGTATATAAAGAGAAAGGTGACCAGCATGGCAAGGAAGGAAAAATCAGATTACAAGAAGAATCTAGCCAAAAAGGCTAAAGGATATCCCAAAGAGTTCTTTCATTACTTGGCAAGTAAGAGGAAGAATGACTGTAGAAGATTAACCTTAATGAGTGATAATGGTCATGAGGCGACAAGCAGATAAAATAGTTGAGTTACTACTTTGCTATAGGGTATATCATACAAATGAGGTTAATGCTGTGACATATGTGATCGACTTATATGAGAAACAGAGGTAGATGAATTGGAGTGGGATATTGCAGTATCTCAATGTAAATACAGCTGTTGGATTAGATGGGATATCAGTTTGGGTTTTGTGGGAATGTGTAAGAGAACTGGCAATGCCTCTCACCAGACTCTTAAGTCTCAGCTCTAGTAGAGTTCTAATGAAGTGGAATGAAGGCAAAATAATTATTTTGCATAAGAGAGGTTCTAAGACTGCTGTAGCAAATTATAGACCAATCAGTATCTCAGATATGGTGTTAAAGGTACTGGAAGAATCCAGTCAGAAAGAGAATTCCAGAATGGAATGTTTGTTCATAAATGATATAAGAATTAATCTGAAAGGAAATACAGTAAAACCCCGTTTTTACGTTCCTGCCATTTATGTCATTTTCCTTTGGTCCCGTCTTAAGGCCTATTCATATGATATATTGTTTTCCCGCCATTAACAACTCAATGTGGATGTTATTTCCCGAGATTCCCGTTTTTTTCGGGTGACAATACTGATTTTTGAATCGATTTCTGCTAAAATCTGCGCATTTCTGTTTCCAGATGGCGCTGCTTTCGGCTGTAGTTTCGTTTACGCTACTATGGTGACTTGCACGCTTGCAGCAGTAATGTAGTGATGAGCGATACCATGATTTTTCAATCACAGTATGAATTGATATTGCAGAATTTCTGCTACATAATTTAGCATGTGGAAGTTGCTTTCAAGTTGAAGTGGCGGATTATCCATGTTAGTAACATGGAGGAAAAAAAAGACAGAAAATGTATTTCAGTAGAAGAAAAGATGGCAATTCTGCGACGTATAGATTGGCATGCCAGAACACTTGTGCATTTAGCAAAAGATCTTGGACTCTCCCTGTTCACTTTGAACACGATAGTAAAAAACCAGTCAAGCATTGAACTCAATGCAAAGCAATCTGGCGCTATGTCAAAAAAAAAAAAAAAAAAAAGAAAAGAAAAGCAAAAACAATCAACAATTAAAGATTTTTTAAATAGATAAATGCATGTAATTGTAAATTCATTTATTTTCAGTTATTAAATTTTGTGATCTAGTATGTAGACTCACATACTAGCAGTAAGTCATCTTTTAGCCTTTTTTTTAATGTTCTTTTACATTTCCTGCTATTTACACTTTTTTCCATCAGTCCCCTAAAAAAGAGGTTTTACTGTATCGAGTTGTGTGCTGAATAATTAATCCAGGTGATGTGGAGAAATTGCAGGATGATTTAAATAGACTATCAGAAAAAGATAATGGGTGTCAGTTTAATGTGAAGAAATGTAAAGTTAGGCAATATGGGATAAATAGATTACAGGATGTGTACTATCAGAAATAGATGAAGTTACAAATTTAGGGATGGTGGTAGACAGAGTTAAAGTTTAGAAGACATATTGCTAAGGTAGCTTATAAGATTACTTGACTATTGAAGAACACAGTAACAAGTAGAGATAAGGAATAATCAATTTAGTTTAATCCTTTATCCAAGTGTGAGCAAACAAAGTTTGCGCCTGAAAGTATCTTCAGGACTGGAGTAAGGTGGTACAACACCAGGGCACTCCTTGCAAAGGTGGAGCAAGATACCAACACTCCTATCTCAGTATTTCCCATAATGCAAAATGCATCTCCTTGCGGATATGTCTAATGTTATTGCAAGGAGTGCCCTGGTGTTGTACCACCTTACCCCAGTCCTGAAGATACTTTCAGGCACAAACTTTGTTTGCTCACACTTGGCTAAAGGATTAAACTAAATTTATTATACTCTAACGAAGTGAAAAATAAACTTTCAACAGCTTTCTCTAAATCCAGAGTAATTTATTAAAAAAGGGTGGCACACCATTTGGCAACTCCTATAGGTAGAGATGACCTGCTAATGCTTCTGCCTGGTATCTCCACTTGGGCCTGGCTTCCACTGAAGAGACCTCAATAAAGGTCAAAACTAGTCTGGGCCCTTCCCTTAATGCATAACATTAGACATATCCACAAGGAGATGTGTTTTACATTATGGGAGATACTGAGATAGGAGTGTTGGTAGCTTGCTCTACCTTTGCAAGGAGTGCCCTGGTGTTGTACCACCTTACCCCAGTCCTGAAGATACTTTCAGGTGCAAACTTTGTTTGCTCACACTTGGATAAAGGATTAAACTAAATTTATTATACTCTAACGAAGTGAAAAATAAACTTTCAACAGCTTTCTCTAAATCCAGAGTAATTTATTAAAAAAGGGTGGCACACCATTTGGCAACTCCTATAGGTAGAGATGACCTGCTAATGCTTCTGCCTGGTATCTCCACTTGGGCCTGGCTTCCACTGAAGAGACCTCAATAAAGGTCAAAACTAGTCTGGGCCCTTCCCTTAATGCATAACATTAGACATATCCACAAGGAGATGTGTTTTACATTATGGGAGATACTGAGATAGGAGTGTTGGTAGCTTGCTCTACCTTTGCAAGGAGTGCCCTGGTGTTGTACCACCTTACCCCAGTCCTGAAGATACTTTCAGGTGCAAACTTTGTTTGCTCACACTTGGATAAAGGATTAAACTAAATTTATTATACTCTAACCAAGTGAAAAATAAACTTTCAATAGAGATAAGGAAGTTGCTGTTCCTCTTTATAAAGCCTTGATACGTTCACATCTGGATTACTGTGTTTAGGTCTGGTCTCCATGGAGGTCATATTATTATATGACACCTCCAAAAACTTATTGCAGGAGGGTGCTCTACTCTGTAGACATCTCCCCTACGTCTTAATTCTCCAACAATATACAACATCATCTACCACCCATCACCATCAAGAAGAATATTTTTTGTCTGTAAACTGTATCGTGGTTCCACCGATAGTGTTCACATGACTGATTTGTCTATTCCTGAATGCTAACAATATTCAAGTTTCAATGATAATAAGCCAAAAGGCTATTTTACCGGCAAATTTGTTAATTGAAAGGGAGATGGTAAATCCTGTTTTATTTTATAGCCGGGTACGAAACTCGGGTCGAAATCCATGGACATCCATAGAGTTTCATTGCTGAAAAAAACTATCGGCAGAACCAAGTGTAAATGATCACTTGGATAGTACAACACCAGGGCAACTCCATGCAAAGGTGGAGCAAGATCAGTCCCTAACTTTAATATTCTCTCATAATGTAAAACCCAGCTCCTAAGAGATGTATATACTGTTTTACTTTATGAGAAGAGGTCACTACCCAGACCGGTTTCAACCTTTTTTGAGGTCTCATCAGTGAGTAGGTAGACCTGGAATATCAAGGTTATAAGTGAACCGAAACTTACATACCTCTACTATCGAATTGAACGAAGTGTGCTCCACCTTTGCATGGAGTTGGTTGCCCTGGTGTTGTACTACCCAAGTGATCATTTGCACTTGGTTCCACCGATGGTTTTTTTGGCATTGAAACTCTATGGATTTCGACCCGAGTTTCGTACCCAGCTATAAAATAAAACTGGATTTACCATCTCCCTTTCAATTAACAAATTCGCTGGTAAAATAGCCTTTCAGTTGTTATCTTTGTAATTAACAATATTTAACAATATATAGTGCACCACTTTGGCAAATTGATAGTAGAGGTATGTAAGTTTCGGTTCACTTAAAACCTTGTTATTCCAGGTCTACCTACTCACTGATGAGACCTCAAAAAAAAAAAGGTTGAAACCGGTCTGGGTAGTGACCAACCTCTTCTCATAATGTAAAACAGTATATACATCTCTTAGGAGCTGGGTTTACATTATGAGAGAATATTAAAGTTAGTGACTGAGCTTGCTCCGCCTTTGCATGGAGTTGCCCTGGTGTTGTACTACCCAAGTGATCATTTACACTTGGTTTTGCCGATAGTTTTTTTCGGTATCGAAACTCTATGGATGTCAATGGATTTCGACCCGAGTTTCGTACCCGGCTATAAAATAAAGTGGTATTTACCATCTCCCTTTCGATTAATATTCAAGTTCGTTTCTTAATATCTCCATTTTTAATATAATTTTTCCTCGCACATTTTGTATCTGTGGTCTCTATTCTTTGATTGGTTTGAATACTGTCTTGTATACAGCTAGTTTAATGTTTTGACTAATTCCTCTCTTATTCCATATAAATTTTCTCAGTTAACTCCTTATGATATCACCTTTGCTTATTCCCTTATCTATTTCCATGTTTACTATGTTGCCATATTAACTAAAAACTGTTCCTAAATAGTCAAAATATTTTACTTGTTCTATATGTTTCCTATAGAACATAAGGATATTGACAAAAGAAAGTTGAAATACTTCGGACACATTGAAAAGATGGAAGGACTCCTCAAAACAGTAATGGAAGGTCAAGTTCCTGGAAAAAGAGGAATGTGTAGACTATGAATGTGTAGGAATGTGAAGATCACTCCAGACACTATCCATCCATTGAAATGGATGGATAGTGTGTCTGGAGTGATCTTCAGATAGTTGAAACCTCCAGAAAAACATACAACAATATAATGGCACGAGGATTAGTGTAGCACATCACCGAGCATTTGAATGACCATCTGATGATGTCCGATGAATGGATGTTTTCAGTATTTCCACCATTTTCATAATTTTTGTCTTTTTAGTGCTGATTTTCATGCCATATTTCTTATAGCAGTTGTTAAATTTGTAAGTTGGAGAACTAGTTGCATAAAGAGCTGAGAGTAACATCCCCATTTTTTTTTTTTTTTTTAATGTCTGGTTTAATGCCATTTTCCTTCATAATGGGATCTGTATAGATGATGAATAACAGTGGTGATAATGCATACTTTAGTCTTACACCTTATTTAACATCCAACCATCTTTCTATACCTCCTTCAATTCTAACTGCTGACTTTAACTCAAATATAGGTGATGTATTAATTTCTGTAATGTCCAATTCACACCATATAATTGTAGTTTGAACAGCTATTTCTCTTGGTACCTTTTCATGTGCCTTTTCCAGATTTACAATACCCAAATACAGATCCTTGTTATATTCCCAAGATTTCTCGCCTATTTCTCGTAAAGTGAAAATCTGAGCCTGACAAACTCTGTTTAGTCTAAGCCCATCTTAATCTTCTCCAAATTTCCCTTCTACAGTTTTCCCCTTCTCAAGTATACTTTACATAAATCTTACCTAGAGAACTAAGTTGGAAAATTCCCCTGTATTTCTCACATTTAGTTTTATTTCCCTTTTTTATAAATAGGTACTATAAGCTCTACTCCAATTATTTGGAATTCAGTCCTCTGACCAGACTTTCTGATTTATGCAGTGTAGTCACTATAAAACTTTTATACCTCCATATATAAGTATTTCTGGTTGAATACTACCCTGACTGCTTTTTCACATTTTGAGTTTTTGATGCCTTTTTCTACCTCAAGTAATTTTATTTATTCTTGATTGCATTCCGCTTGAATATTTTCTGTGACTGTTCTGTCACTTATTGTTTCATTTAATGGTTTTTCAGTAATTATCCAAACAAGAAGTTTTGTAGCTCATTCAGTTTCTGTGATGCCATTTGGTTGGAAAGACATGGGTTCAAATTCCATTTAGGATGTGAAAAATCTTCATCAGTGGTTTTCGATTGAAGGTGAGTTGGCAGTTTCTTACAGAGGTGGTAGGGTTTTTCCCATCTCAGATGGATTTTTCATGCATAATAGTCATTTAATATATAAAGATCCATAAAGACCCATTTAATTGACTGTAATAATACACTATGCAGATAGCATTAATTAAATTTCAAACTAATCGTTTCCACAGGCCATTGAGTTTATCACTCAAGTGGGAAAATGGGTAATTATTCCAGACATCTTTATCTTCAGTTTTCATTTCATCTTTATCGTGTCTGATTCATTTTATACTACTCTTTGTTCTATTTCAAAGCTTTTTTCAACAGTCTCCAAAACAATTTTCCACTGTCCTTATATTTATCCTCTATATTCTTATCAAAATCTTTCTAGGACGTTTTGTTTAACTACTTTTATACACTACTTTGCTGTATTTTGTATTCTCTCAGAACAAAGACTTCTTGCTAAAAATTTTTGATATGCTTTATTTGGCTCTTTAATGTCTTGAGTCTAACTTGAAGTTCTATTTTTTTTTTTTTTTAATCTAACAACCGTGTGTCTGTGGTTGAATCAGTCAATTCTCACCCCCCCCCCCCCAACTGTTTTTTTTTAAAGCTCTTACATATTTTTTTTTTTTCAATATGAAATTTGTTTTTGTCTGCTCAAAACTAAATTATGATCAAATCCTATACTCTTGCATTTGGAACCAACATGAAGAAATTTCTTGATGTTGGATGTAAATCCAGTAGTGATCCATAAGTTTTTTTCAATTAACACTTCACAGAATTACATTTGAGGAATGTCATATTCTGTGGCTTTTCTCATCAAGCAGTCTGATTTTTGATAATAGCCTGTAATGACAATAAACAGATCAAAAATAAATATTTTTATTTCTGATTGAAAGAAAGAAAAAAAAGATTATATTGAAGGATATACAAATACAGTTAAGTTTCACTATAGCTGACTCGCTCTCTATTACAAACTCTATAAAAAGTTCTGGATACAGTCTCCTGTCATTATAACAAATTGTTTGATTAGTCCCTTGTGAGTATTATGTAGTGATAGTGGACTGTAGCAACGCAAGCACAGTAATATATTTAAGTAAAAATTGCGGGACCAGTCAGCCTACTAATTATTAAAATCTTCAGTTTTAGTTCATATCAAATTTATAGCAAAGTGGCCCAAACTCACCCACTTTAAATTAATCTAAATGCACCTACCTCATTTTGAAATGCTGCCAATAACTTGTCTTCCTGCAAAAAAAAAGAGTTATTGGCAGCATTTGAAAATGAGGTAGGTCAACTGAAGTTATCAACTGCACACTCTGAGACAACAATGAACTGCAAAAGTTATTTAACCACTGCAGTATTGTAACTCAGTATAACTCATTACGGGGGTCAGTGTTGTTTGAAGCTATATAGGGAAAAGTCCACATTTTTAACACTCCTGTGAGATTAGGGATTTTTATGTTTTATTGTGTTATTTTCTTAGAGTAATTAGTTTTTGAATGATTTAGAATGGTGAGAAACTGGCTATAAAGAACACACACACAGTTTACAGATGTAATACACTGGTCTTATAACATAGCCTTAGTTGCTTTGGCCATAATTCAAAACGATAATGATGGCTGATATTGTAATGGGAATAGTGTTGCCAAATACCACTAACACTTTTCAGATAGAAGAATTCTGAGTTGGTGTATTTTGCAGAGTTTTACAGATATTGCAATAATGTGGAGTGTTTTTTGACATTTATATTTCATTTGACTGAGCATTTGAAGAAGTTGGATGAGAAAATATTATTGCAGCAGTATAGCTGAGCCCTTGTATGTGAAAGAATTTTATTTGATCTATCTCAGTGCTCCAGAAACAAGATTATCTAGAAAGTTATACATGCTGGTATATTCAACACCTCAGACTTGGGGATCAAGGCTTGGAATTTTATAATTGGCTCAATGCTAATTGCTAGTTGCATTGATATGTCTTGTTCTGTGATGAAATTCATTTCACCTGAAAACATGGTAAATAATTTGATTCTGCTTTCATGAAGATTGTTTTATTTTACACTTGAAGAAAAAAAGTATAAATAAATGTTGAGGAAATAAAAAGGAATTTAATTTTATTTCACTTTAGAACATAGTATTGGTAATGACTCTTCTGCTTCCTGAACAGAAATCCAGCAGGTACATTTCAATCATTATTAGTTTTTTTTTTTTTTCCTCCAGATATTTTCAGAACATTTCTGTCTTTTATTTATTTCATACTACTCTGTTGATTATATCTCTAACAAGAATCAGTTTTTCCTTTTTATGTTAACTGTTGTACAGGACATTTTCACATTATAAGAGACATGTAGAACCTTCTGTGAAATCATAAGCACAAATCCAATTTCCCTACATCACTACTTTAAATTTGCTACCATTCAGAAGTTGTTTAGTATTGATTCTGGTTCCCAAGTGTATGCTTCTGCCAGAGAGAGAGAGAGAGAGTACCCTGTGATAGTTGTGCTCTATCCACCACCAAGCCATAAACATTTGGAACTTTGGTTCTGAATGTTTTTTGTGCAGATTTGTGTTCCAGTCAATGCCTGGAACTCCACATTCAACGCTTCAGCTGATGAGTGGCTGTTTTGATATATTATCCTTCTTAGCACCCTGCGGCCATGTTCAGTTGTCGACTGCAGGCAGCACTTTCAATTGTTGACAAATTGAGATGGCCTAATTTGTCAACAATTTGATGAACAGATAGGCCTGCAGCATGCCATCCTTTCACAACACCTCTTTCAAACTTCAGCAGTTCCCTTCTCACAGCCATTTCTCCCAGACACATTTGCACTGACTTGGGATCATCATATTCCTACAATTTATACCAGCTACAAATACGTGACTCATTACATGGCATGATGCATCTTGCCCATGGGGGGGGGGGGGGTTGTCCAAGCAGTGTAAGTGTACAACCATTTATATGTGGGAGAGGAATTAATTTACCCTATATGTATTTTACTCCTTCCAATCTGTGTTCTTGTCACAATCCTCATAACATTTACTTATCCTATTCTGATGGTGCTAATATGCTAGCTGTGCACTAACTGAATATATGTTTTGCTCTGTTGGCCTCTATTTGGCATTAGAAGTTTGCCTTCTGTTTTCTTCAGCCCAAGAAACAGAAGTGCACCTTCTGTTACTTGGGGGTTGAAGCAGCAGTTCCCCTCCCTCCCATGTCCTGTTCTGTCTATCCTGCCTAAAAATACAACACTTCTTATATTCTCTTCTCTATAATTATCTCCTCCTCTGTCATTTAATCTTGATAATTTCAATAATCTTTAGCCAAGTTAGAGCTAACTAATGCTAACACTAATCACCCTTACTCTTGATGCAGAAACATCAGGAATAAAGTTGAGCAGTAAGTTTATAGTTAACTGAATTAGGAATAAAATGTATAGCACACTCACCAGGACCACAGATAGTTTGTTATTATGCATGGTTTCCTATAATGAATTTTCTTTAGTTTGATTTATCAAAATTCTTCTAATCTCTTTATTCCTGGAAAATGAAATGCTGTATTTGTGTGCAAACTTAATATGTTGATTGCTCATATTATTGTTTTTAGAAAGGAAATGAAAATGTATATGATGTAATGACTAAAATAATTTAATTTTAATTATTACTTTCTGTATCTTACTCAAATTAAATTGGGATCATCAGGAAACAATAACAAAGATAGAAACAGTTGACTCTCACTACAGCAGCCACTATTATAACAAACTTACTATAATAAATTCCCAAAAGTCCAGACTAAATTTCATATGCACAATGCTATTCTATGGAAAATTCTCTGTAGCCACCTTTCCATTATAACAAACTTCCTATGTGGTCCCTATGAAATTGCTGTAGCGTGAGTGGACTGTGCCTGCCATGCAAGTACTGCATGAGTAAAGGGAAAGCTTATGGTCCTAAAAGCAGTTACTAAGTATAGTCAGTTACTCTTAGTCACTATGCTGAAGATATAAGGATAGGTGTTTTTTAGATAAGGAACGGTTTTATGCATCCACATTTATTAAGCATGAAATAGTTCCCTTAAAGCAATGACAGATTCATGAAGCAGGCTTTGATGTTTATATTTTACTTCCAAGAAATATAGTGGCTTTTTTCTCCCCCCAGGATTCTGTGATGGGTAGCCATAGCATAGTGCAATTCATGAGTAGTTGTAGTGATGTAGTCTTTATGTTCTGATCTACAGAATTAGTTTGTTATAGTGGATAGTTTGTTATAGTCAATTTTCTTTTAGTGTTATGCTTTTGAAGCTAACATTTGAAGTCATTTTTTAAGACTTTTTTGGTAGTTTATTATAGTGAGTGAATTTGTTAAAATGGTGTTTGTTATAGTAGAGCTGACTGGTGGCTGCCCAGCCAGTCTGCCTATAAACAAGATTATAACTGCTGGATAATTGGTAAACATGAAGATCTAAGAGTCGGAGTTTATCTTCAGAAAAGTAGATAAGGGATGATAATTTTTTTATATAGTCTAAGTGTGGTAATCATGTTATATTTTTTTAGGACTTTGCAAACTCTTTCAGACTTCCAGAAATTCCACAGACTTATGGCATGGTTACACTTATTACTGTCTAAATTTCGAAGGGGGAATGGTGAACATTAGTATTTTATTGATCTGGTTAGAATTATAACCATTTGCTAAGAAAGTGTTGTATATGTAGTTCAGCTATATGAGGGAATTATTATCAGAGCACGTAATTTCCCTTCCCCTCTTACCATTCACTCAAGTTTCTGTAACTGTGTAGGATGGCAGTGTGATTGTTGGTTGTATGGGGAAAGGAAATTCCTGTAGAAAGTGAAAGCCAGAATCCATTAGGCTGGTGTGTAACTAAAGGTGTCTAGAAAGGACAGGCTGTTAGTCTTTTCTTTCCATAACATGAAGTGGATTCATTCTGGGATGTTCACTGTGCTAGAAAGGTTCACTGTGGTGTCAGCCATCTGTGTTAGATGGAATTTAGAGTGTTCTTTTCACTACTTATAACCGTGCTATCAGGACAGCCAACATTATGATTTCAGAACTTAGTCCTCATCAGGTTCCAACAGGATGGCTGCTTATCACTGAGTATGCTTTCGATATCCATGAATCCATGAATATTCATGAATGATCTCCTAATGGATTCTGTGATAAATATCACAGAATCCATTAGGAGAAAAAAAAAAGCTGTCTATTTCAATGAAAATATAAGTATGAAAGTCTTTCATAAATCTACCCATGATTTATGGAACACCTCCAAGTTAACAAATTTTGGATACATAAACCACCACACATCAGGAAAGTCCATTCTTGGGACTGTCATTCTAGCAACAAATTCCCGTTTTTTTTCTACCTTTGTTTTCAAAGGGAGAAAGGAATGTAGAACCAACATGCTAGGTATTTGCATTTATGTATCGTTCCCACCAGTTTGATTAGCAGAAGTAATAATTAAATTATTTTAGTTATTAATATGTTGTCATGAGATAGTTGAGGGTATCACTCTAAAAGCTGGATGAAAAAGACCTTGTAGATTAAGTTATTTTAAGTGATATTGCTATGGAACTACTTGAACTTACGTGAAAGCGGATCATCTACCAGTGGCATCTGCATAGAGAAATATTCTTCAGGTGTAGCAGTATACAGATGCTGAGAAAAAGAAAAGACATAACAAAATTGAGAATATCTAGCAATGCAAAAGAATTTCTGAAAAAAAAAAAAAAAAACTGAAAGCAACTTGACAAGCAGTATAGCATCACTAGAGAGAATATAGTTCAGCAGTAAATGGATAGAAGAAAAGAAGTTTTCTGGTAAACAAAATAATTAAGATTTCGAGAAAGTTACCATTAGCTTTGTAATTGCTTAATGTAAAAATAGTTGTCTAAATAGATTATGTGTTATATTAATTTTATTAATTGTTACCTATTTGCTTACTGTGTAGAGTTAGCGATATTCTACTGCTTAACACAATTGGTTAGTTTATTAACAGTTTGAATTTTGTGTTACATATGTATGCAGAATGCAAGAAACTGCTATTTTTTTAGATGATTGTTGTATAATTTTCCAAAATGGTGCATATTGCAAGGTTTCTTTTTTGTTTCATTTCATAGGATTATTTTGAAATTATTAGAAATCCAATGGACCTATCAACAATCAAGCGCAAGCTAGACACAGGACAATATCAGGATCCATGGCAGTATGTCGATGATGTCTGGTTAATGTTTGATAATGCTTGGCTCTATAATCGAAAAACATCTAAAGTCTATAGATATTGTACAAAGGTAAAGATGGAATCCAGTTTACCTTGTTTTATATATATGTATATATAAAATGCTCATTCTTTTACATTTAAAAAGATGTACACCAAACACATTAGGTCATTGATATATATATATATATATATAGAATCAATTGAAAAAAAGACAATTTTTGTGGGAGTGTTTTTTAAGTTTGCATACCAATAGTATCATAACTGTATTGTTAGAGAAACTGTGGTAATGTAAAATCTATTCTTTTGTTCCTAATTGTAGAACTATAAGCTAGATAGCATACTGTGTGGGATAGGATGCATTGTATGTAAGCCAGTGGTTTTATCAGGCTGCCTTATGAAATGCTTTTCAAATTGAATTTTGTTCTCTGCATGAAATATGTGAAAAGACTGTGCAAGATAGCAGACTGTAGGAGTACAGGAACTGCGACATTTCCTAGAAATATTCATAACAGTGTGAAAGAAAAAGTTCAAAACCATAGATGTTCTGAGTTGTTTGAAATTGTGTACATTAAATGACAAAAGACAGAAATTGCTAAATATCTAAAGACAAATAACTATACCAAGAAAACATAAAAAAGTTTGGTTGTCATATTACAGATTTTATTTTGTTAGGCTAAGCAGAGAAGGTGTAAGACTAAAATGAATTTAAAAAAAAAAAAGTGGAAATGAAGGAAAATAGATAAATGCAAGGAGCCTAATGAGTCTGACTTATGCCTTAACATAATTGGAAAGAATTCCAATTATTATCAGTAATTTTGGTATGGTGGTGTATACATGCCATCATTTTTGTTGGATGACAATCTAGAGGTTAAACAAGAGCTAGGATAGCAAAAATACTTAAATATGCTACCATGGCTCTTTTTAACCTCTAGAGTGTCATCTATCTAAAATGCTTATATAATGATGGCATGTATACACCACCATACCAAAAGTCATTGATATAAACAGAAAAAGCATGTCTTTATTAACAGAAATGAACAGCATATTGTCCCGCCTTTGGTAGTAATATCTGTTTTAGTACATCATGAAATCTATCTGGTCAATATGCCAGATAGATTTTTGCTGCTAGGATCTTCTATGGAAGATGCTGTGTGTGTTTCCTCCAAGAAAATAACTAATAACTTTACATGAAACTCAATATAGCACATAAGAATAATACAGTAAACTTTAAAATTTTCCTTGAAGAAATAAAGAGAGAGAACAGATAATTCATTTTAGTTTATTTTTTAATGTAGTCATTAGAAAATATCCCTATCCATCTGATCAGACTTGAACAAGAGTTCTATTAAAAGTGATGGATAAATTGATAGGAAATCATCACATTTCCAAAACGTTGAACTTATACTACTGCATTAAGAAAATCCTTTGTAAATCAGAATTAATGGGTCCCTGGATTGGTTCATCTGATCAGTGATCCCCTCACTCACTAACTGACTTCAATTGCTCTACCACAAATGGTTTGTTTCATTCATGTCATTTGGAGTTATCTCAATCCATGGACTATTAATGTCTCTTCTGCTTGGATACTGAATAAATTTTGAATTTAGACATTGAGCAATGGACATAAGACATAAACACTCTTTGAAGGGTGTTTACTGTTGCCTATTTCTTCTATCTCTCCACAGTTTTCTAAATATTTATTACTTTTTTGTTTTTTAAATTTGACTTCTCTTTTGTAAATTGCTGTCAGTTTCAGCTCTCCTAAGAAAAGAACACAAGTACCTTGATTAGGTTTGTTTATTTTTGAGACAGATAAAAATGAGTATTGATAAGAAAAACATGTACCAGAGATTTAAAAACAATCAAAACTAAAAAGCTTTCAGAGGTGAACTGTAGCATCAAATGTACAAATATTATTGGAATGAATGCATGTTTGAAAACAAGAACCAAACTTCAGAAACCTTGTGGCAAAATCTGAAGAGACGGTGATTGATTCACCACAGATATTGAAATTCTGAGTTAAAATAAGAGTGAACATATGGCATCGGTGATAGTATCATATTAAAATAAGTATATTAGAATGAAATTTGACATTTTCACACATTCTTCAATGCCAACACTGCTAATTGAAGGTGCAGTAATTCACTTAAACAGAAGGAGAAAGAAGAAGGTTGACTGAACAGTTTTATGCCAAGCTCCAGGTGGATCGAATAGTTTGCCATAGAAGATAGCTTGTTATAGTGAATTTTCTTTAGAATAGCATTGTGCCTTTTGGACATATTTGCAATTTGTTACAGTGAGCGAGTTTGTTATGATGCTAAGTGTATAGTACTATCATACTATCCTGTATAACTTGTGTGTGCAGATTAAACTTGCATGCCACCTAATGATCACCTTTTTTCCAAAAACTAGGTATAATCAAAATAGCATGACATTATGTTGTAATCCTGTCTCAAGATGAAAAGCAGAAAGTGGATCTAAATCTCCTACAGTAAATGGCTGCTGCAAAAAGTAGCTTATGAAAATACAGCTAACTCTTACTGTTATAGTGAATTTCTTTTAGAATGGCATTACATTTTTGGAGATTTTGTTAGAACTTTTATATATCAAGTACATTTATCACAATAGGATTCTATAGTGAGGGTCATCTCTGGTAAGCAGTTGGATAAGTGCTTGACTACTGAAATGCAGGAGGATGGGAGCTTATTTTTTTTCCTCTCCCTAACAACTGCAACTACACTTAGAATCTTATGGTGATTTTGAAACTTTTTTTTTTTTTATTTTGTGTGTATTGTCCCAAGTTTCTTCATATTTGGGTGCATTTCACAGAAAGCTTAAATGTCTATTAGATTTAAAGTAAATTATACTAGATACTAGACAAGAAATGAAATTCTTATTTTAATCCTTTACCCAAGTAAAAACAGAGCTAGCATGAATAAAATATCTTCATGACTAAGCTTCTTGTATAAAGAGGCTGTTGACTTTACATGAAATGCTTTGATATTGCATAATGCACAAAGTGCTTCCTCATGGAAATAAATATTAAGGGGTCACTATCCAAACTGGTATCAACCTTTACTGATATCTCATCACTGGGTGTATCCAAGGAAGATACAGAGGTTAAATCAATTATATAGGAAGTTATATATTTTCAGTGTAGTGGTGATCCAAGTTTTGCCTACAGTCACGGATCCTGCGAATTGCGATTAAACATTGCCAAACACTGCATTGAAATGTCTTTTCCCATGCATTTTTGATTGACAGTCAACAATCATGGCACCCATCGTGCCCACAGCTTTTTCATGTGCAATTTTTCGTGCAGGATATTATAAACCCATTCAGTTTGAAATGCCTACAATCTCGGCAATCTCACGCAATTTCACTCAGCAGTCTTCCATAACAATACCGTGGATTTTTGTAATCATTTCCTTCGTAGTGACCTCAGTCAGGCTTCCGGAGCACACTTCATCTTCGATGGACTTACAACCACGTTTAAACTCATCTATCCAAAAATAAATTGTTTTTATTGCGGGTGCAGAGTTCCCATGAACTGCACCTAACTTGGCTTTGATCTGCGCAGCCATCCACTTCTTCAAATAAAAGTGTTTTATCACTGCACAAAACTCGTTTTTCTCCATTTTTATGAGAAATGCTAGCACAGTCATTTTAAACGTTTGCCAAACGAGAACTATGTGTCACACATGGCTAAAATTTTGCCAGTGGTCATGAGAAAGATGATTCGTGCCGACTTTGGTATGAATGAACGAGTTGTATCGTCGTCTATTGGAAATTTACCAAAAAAAAACTTTTCAAACAACCCTTGTATGTGTGTGTGTGTTTTCTTTTATGTTGCTTCCACCCACGAAAGGTTATTTGCTAACCTATAGTATATTTTGCACCATGGATGGGCTAAGAGTTTTTAAAATTATTTTTTACATAGTCCAGAAACCCTGCTTTAGAGACTAAACATGGAACTTTTTCAAGTCACTTCAGGCCTCCAAGAAGCAGAGCACCAGTCTCACACTGGGCATTGAAATTCATCCTCTACTTAAAGACAATCACAATATCCATGCTCATGACAGGATTTGAACCCATGGCCTGTTGGTTGGAGAGAGGGTACTCTAACCACTCAGCTGACCAGACTGGCACATGGAAAATGACTTCTGCAATGATTTAACATCGATATCTTCCCAGGTCTTACTACCACTAATGAGACTTCAATAAAGGTTGAAACTGGTTTGGTTAGTGACCTTTCCCTTAATGTATAGCAACATACATGTCCAAAAGGAAGTGCGATGTGCATTATGGGATTCTGAGGGAATTGATGTGAAGTCCAATATGAAGCGCTTGTATGTGACTCCTATAATATAATACATTAATACATTGGGTGAGCTAGATTGTGTCTTTTATTTATTTTTTACATAATCTAGAAATTAAACATAGTACTTTTTCAAGCCCAGGCTAGGTGGTGATGAAATTCACTCCTAGCTAGAGGCAGTCACAAATATCCATGCCATTGGTGAGATTTGAACCCACAGTTGTTGATTAGAGAGTGGATGTGCTAATAACCACTTGGTGAACCAGATACTTCATACACAGACTCTTTGTGTATGCTTGGGTATAAGATTAAAATGAGTAACTTCTCTAGTGTGTAATTTACTTTGTAATCAAATGGAGAATTTTTTTTTTCTATGCCATTCTGTGCATATAAACTAATTTTGCTGGATAAATTTAATTGAAATCCGGTATGAGAGATCTTTGCAAAAAATTTCTCATGTCATCAAAAGTTTGGTGATGACCATTTTTAGTAGTCAAGAAAAATTGTCAAAATGATTTAAAGTATTACAAAGTAATAAATGTATAAATTTACTCAGGCATAATAAAATTTAGAATTGAATAATTAGACTAAATTTCCTGCTCATATCAATTTTGGTTTTAATTGGACCATTTTTATTGGTAAAATAAAGAGTATTTCAGAAGAAAATTAACCCTCTGGTCTTTGACAAAATTTTTTTGTGTCTCAGTGTGGTTTAGCATGCTTCCATAGAACTAGCTGCCTGAAAAAAATACCATTTATAACTTTTTCTAGGCATTTCTTTGGTCTGTTCTTTAATTATTCAATATCTTTGGCATGAGCAGGTAGGTTTTTGGAAACTCAGGGTTTTAACTTCATCTCAAAAAGGTCAACGGTAAAACTAATGCTATTACAGGCAATAGCATGAGTTCTACAATTGGCAGCAGTTTTTTTATTCTTCAACTTGCTATTAGTTAAGGCTGAAAGATGGCAACTGTCTGTCCACCTTTCTTCAAAAAAATAAAATAAGGGCTAAAGGAGCTAAATACATAAATACATCTCCATAGAGGAGATGTATTTATGTATTTTTAGGAGTGTGGCTATTTCACATTTGAGATTTGAAATAGTACAAAAAATATATATGTTGCAAATAACAATAAATGCTGTTTATAGTATGTAAACTAAAAATGGATTTTGATTCAATTAAGCATGATAATGAATGTTTTGTGAAATGCACCTTTCTATGGGTTATCTTTGATTGTTCATTACTTATTGTGTGTATAAGCTAAGGAAATGTGCTGTTTTACCTCAATCTCACTGCTACTGTAGTGATGTGTTTCTACATAGATTCAGTACTAGTATGGTTACACTTCCACTAAGAATTCAATCCTTAGTTGGTGCCAAATTTACCTTTTGGTTGGAAAGATCTAGGTTTAAATGTCATTTTATGCAAAGAACCTTTATAACAGGTGTCTTTTTCCAAGAGAAAATAGGCAAATTGGCCAAAGGCACAAAAACAGTCTTAATAATCAGTATCTTTTTAGCCTTATTGCTTTGGCTGTTTCGAAACACCTTAGCCCATTGTTGTCAGGCTGTGTGGATGATTGATTTATTATATAAGATTCCTTTCTGTTTTTTCCATCATCTGCTGTTCATCAATTCATAAACTACATGATGAGGTATATATTGTATTTGCTCTGTACTTGATACAGAGACAAAATGAATAAATAAAAAATTGAACAACTCATGTTAATTCTTCCTTTTGTGATAGTAGACCTGGGCCATCAGTAGTTTGCACATTGATGATATTTTCATTTTTTGAACCTAGTGCACCAAAAAAAGGAAGGGAGCGGGGTAGAGATTGTGTGGTTACTTCCACATTTATTTTATATCCTAAAATAAAATATATTAAAAAAAAGAAAAAAAATATGGATGGCTAAAACATTCCTTTTTCCCTAATATAAAAAATAATGTCCAAATATCATAACATATCTGAATTTTTTATCATTCTTTTCTGCCTGAAGTTCTAAATAATTTTTGAAAAATTAAATGTATTAATTAATGAAATGGCAGTAAGTTTAGTGCCTTATTATTACTAAAGAGTATATTGAAATAGTTATTATAATTTTTGATTTGCTTAATTCAAAATAATTCATTGAATCTGTGCTTTTGACCTCCCTATTGTTTTAGTTAGCAGAAGTGTTCGAACAAGAGATTGATCCTGTTATGCAGTCACTTGGGTATTGTTGTGGCCGAAAATATGTTTTCCAGCCTCAGGTTTTATGTTGTTATGGCAAACAGTTATGTACCATTCCAAGAGATGCAAAGTATTGGAGTTATCAGAATAGGTATGCTAGTTCTAATTATGTTTATGGTAAACTCTCCTGTACTTCTTTGGACATATTTCAGATAAAAATTATTTCCTGTTTTTAAACAGGAAATTTTTTTTTTCAGATGATATCATATTGCAAATTTATGGAACCTCTTTTCTGTAAAGAAGGGAGAATACTTTTACCTTTCCTATTTCTTATATTTGGCTCACATGAAATGATGTGGGTAGAGAAGTAAGAATTTTTCTTCTTTTTTTTTTTTTTTAATACAAAATAGTCTAGTAAATAAAGCATTGAATAGTTTTCTGAGAGAGGGAGAGTGTTAATTATGACACTATCTTAACATGAACATTAGTATTATCTCTACTTTTCTGTATCGCTGATGAGAAAAAAGTTTATTAAAATTGGAATTCAGTATCTTTAACCTATAATTTTAGGATTGCCAAACCTAAAACTAAATTTCCCATCATAAAAAAAAAAAAAAAATCACTTAATTGATCTCAATGTTAGTACAACCTAGTTTTTTAATTACACTATAAAATTACATATGGGAGATACTGAGACAAGGAGTGATGAGAGCTTGGTCCACCTTTGCTACGAGTTGCCAAGGGGTGTACCACCTTACCTAGTCCTGAAGATATTTTCAGGCGCAAACTTTGTTTGCTTACACTTGGATAAAGGATTAAACTAAATTTATTATAGTCTAACCAACATCTTTCTCTAAATCCAGAGTAATTTAATAATAAGGTGGTGCACTGGTTGGCAACTCGTATAGGTAAATATGACCTCTCCAGTATCACCACTCTGGGTCTGCCTCCCACTGACGAGACCTCAATAAAGGTCAAAACTGGTCTGGGTAGTGACCCTTCCCTTAATGCATAGCAGTATACATGTCCGCAAGGAGATGTGCTTTGCATTATATGGGAGATACTGAGACAAGGAGTGATGAGAGCTTGGTCTGCCTTTGCTACGAGTTGCCAAGGGATGTACCACCTTACCTAGTCCTGAAGATATTTTCAGGTGCAAACTTTGTTTGCTTACACTTGGATAAAGGATTAAACTAAATTTATTATAGTCTAACCAAGTGCAAAATAAACCTCCAAATATAGAATTACCATCCTCATCTACAGGGGTTGGACAAAATAATGGAAATACCTGTTATACATACATATTTCTTTATTAAGGTTGGACCACCTTTAGCACAGCCTGAATTCTTGAAATGTAATACTCAATTACTGGTCAAACCATGTAAAAAAAAAAATAAAACACTTCAATAAAAGCAGTGACTAGTTTCATACAGCCCTATTGTGTAATTCTTCAGACTGAGACCAAACACAAATATAAAGAAGTATTTTACAAAGGTGCAAACTTTGTTTGCTTACACTTGGATAAAGGATTAAACTAAATTTATTATAGTCTAACCAAGTACAAAATAAACCTCCAACATCTTTCTCTAAATCCAGAGTAATTTAATAATAAGGTGGTACACTGGTTGGCAACTCATATAGGTAAATATGACCTCTCCAGTTAAAATGAATGCTGATCACCGTGTAACCCTAAAAGAAAGGATTACGATAATTCATGGAGATTCGACCCACAAGCGATGTAACCAATACGGTAAGCTGAAGATCCAAGTTTCAAATTTGATCAATCGACTGGCGTTTTTAAAACGGTGTAGGAACAGCGATATCACTCCTAATTGCATCAGGCTAAAGAGAAAATTCACTTCAACAAAGGCACAAAGAATATACCACCGCATGGAGAAAGCACTACTGAGAGAGCAGATCCAAGCTACCAGAAAGAACCTAGCCGCTACACAAAACCAGCTACTAAAAGAAAAAAAACGGAGCTGTCTAGCTACTTAAATGCAGATATCTGGATAATCCTAGAAAGGATTACGGACAACACAGCAAACCACATCCAACAAACGAAGAAAGAAAACCTAATTTCCAAATTTCAAAGACTAAAAGAACGACAAAACCAGCCGCCATATTCAAAGTTTGCCACAGTGAACAATAACAACCAACCAGAAGCAAGAAACAACAGGAGCCACCAATCACCCACAGGTATCAATAACATAATTAACCTATCTGACCATGCTCTAAACGAAGACGAAATCTCTATACTTAACAAAGGTTTAAATTTTGCTATAGCACCAAAAACAATAGACAAACTTGAAGTTATTTGTAATATGGAAAGAGGCCTAAGATTCATACCTAATAACATAGCAGACAAAATACGTATAGAAACTGCGAACATATTAAACTATAACAAAACAATAACAAGCAACATAACCAAACACGAATTAACAGCGATAAAATCACTTAAAACAAATCTGATCATAGTAATAACCAGAGCCGATAAAGGAAATGCCACTGTCATTTTAAACCATACCATGTATATAGAAAAAATGAATCTGCTGGTCTCTGACAATAACACATACAAACTAGTTAACTACAACCCAACTAACAGAACAAAAAACAAAACGGAGAAACTACTTAAATCAATTACCACATGGCCCGAAGATACAGTCAAAAAAACTCTTCCCTCATTACGTGCGCTCCTCTAGAATTTACGGGCTACCAAAAATTCACAAAGAAAACACCCTGCTAAGACCTATCGTTGAAGGAATTGATAGCCTGACGTATCACTTAGCCAAAAAATTAGCGACAACACTCAAGAAGTTGGTGGGTCATTCCCCTTCCTATATCAAAAACACGCAACACTTCATAAACACCATCAAAGACATTACATTAGAAAAAGGTGATTTATTAGTCAGTTTTTGATGTCTCTGCCCTCTTTACGAATATCCCAATCAATGACACAATCCTTCTCCTACAGAACAAATTCCCTCCAGATATCACGGCGCTTTTTGCGCATGTATTACGGTCAGGTTATTTTGTATGGCAAAATGCCTTCTACTTACAAAAAGAAGGCACAGCCATGGGCTCGCCATTATCCCCCCCTATTGCTAACTTTTACATGGAACATTTTGAGCAACTTGCCTTAGATTCCTCCCCTCTAAAACCCAAAGTCTGGCTTAGATACATTGACGATGTTTTCGCGATCTGGTCCCATGGCCACCAGACATTAGACACATTCCTTAGCCACCTAAACAAACAACACAAACGCATACAGTTCACAATTGAAATTGAAAAACACAACACACTTCCGTTTCTAGATACACTTGTCACACGTCTTCCCTCGAGCAATCTTTCCTTCACTGTTTACTGAAAACTGACACATACGTGACAATATATACACATAAACTCCTACCACTACCCAACACAAAACTAGGTGTCATCAACACACTAAAAAACAGAGCTCAGACGATTTGTTCCAGTGAACAGGCACTGAAAGACGAGTTTAAAATTATCAGTAATAACCTACAAAAAAACGGATACAGCCAAAATACTATAAACAAAATTCTCTACAAAGCCACAATAAAAAACAAAGACAAACCAGACTACAGTAAAACTATAACCATTCCCTACATTAAAGGAATATCAGACAAAATAAACAGAGTACTACAAAAGTACAACCTCACACTTTTAAACCTCCTACAAAATTAAAAAACTTACTCATCTCATCCAAAGACCCACTCCCTCCAATAGCTCACCCTGGATATACCGGATTTATTGTACTTGCAACATACCATATATAGGAGAAACAGGACGCACTATTCCTATTAGACAAAAAGAACATAAACGACACATTAAATATAATAATTATGGTGAAGCTGGCCTTTCTGATCATGCCCTGAATACCTTACACAGAATTGACTGGAAAACCACCAGCTGTCTACATCACACTAGAACACGGTATGAACGGAAATTCAAGGAAGCCTGTGAGATTATCAGCAACCACCCCAATCTGAACAACAATAATGGTTTAAAAATCCCAAACATATGGAAGGTATATATTCAACCTTCCTCACCAAGAACAACTATAAACAGGACTGTAGAAAATCCAATATTGTAAATCAAAAATAAGAATTGTAATACTAAAAATAGGACACCAATTGTTTCTGAAAGAAAACCATCTAAAAGAATGTTTATTCCTGTCATTGTAAAAATAGAATTTAGCCTTGATGTTTGTTTATTTATTTATTTTTTTTTTTTCACCAAAGGTCACGCCAGTAGAATAACGTGATCAAATCATTGTTTCTCTAGCTTACAGTTAATGATGCAACTCAGCTTGTTCTGTATACTTATGTACGCTCCAGATGATGATCTTGATGTGAAGATCGAAACGTCGGGATAATAAAAAAAGTTTTTTTTTTTTAACATGGTTGTAAATTCCATAAAATTTTTAAAATGAATGCTGATCACCGTGTAACCCTAAAGAATGTATTTTACAAAGAGATTTCTGATTTACAAACTGTCATTATTTTAATTCTTTCAACACTCAGCAGATGTTGAATGTCGGAATGAGATATCACATGCAAAGTTCACCGTCACAAAATATAGCATCCTTTGTTAAAGATACCAAGCAATTTTATAAGCTAGGTTTTAATCCTTTTTCCCAAGTAAGCAAACAGACAAGTAAGTCAAGTTTTCGCCTGAACATAGTTAAAGTCTGAGGCAACTCGTGGTAAAGGTGGAGTATGCTCCGATCACTTCCCTTAGTATTGTCCCCTAATGCAAAGCACATATCTCCTTGCAGAGATGTATGATGCTGTACATTAAAGGCAAGTGCCACTACCCAGACCGGTTTCGATCTTTATTGAGGTCTCGTCAGTGGGAGCCAGACCAAAAAAATGCCAAGGTTGAAGTAATGCAGGGCTTATAAATTTTACTTAAACATCTTGCCTTATAAAATTGCTTGGTATCTTTAACATAGTATATACCCAAGGTAAAAAATTTTCTACATAGCATCCTTTGTCTCGAAGCCTAATATGTAGATCCTTTATGTATGCCACCCAGAGTTGGTTTTAAGATTAGGTCTTTGTTTTCATTATATTCGGTTGGATATCATATCATCTTGCTTGCTTCCTTAAATTTATTTACATAATTATTAAATTCTGTGTATGGAATTTTAGTGAGTCACCAATTAACTTGATAGTTTTCATTGGTGGAGTGGAAAGCTAGTATTCCAGATTTATGTCTGTTTCTTCTCTGCATCTCTGACATGTTCTTTTTGACAGATTTCTCCAGACTGCCCTAACAAATGGTGCCATTACAAAAGATTTTGTGTACTTCTGACCTCTTCATAAGCCAAATAGATTGTTTTGGTAATCTTAACATCATGGAGACTTTGTAGAGGTCAAATGGGAACTTTAAGGTTATGTTATTGTAAGATTTTTGCTACTTTGTGTGTAAGATAGCTGATGTAAGAAAACTGTACCTTTGTAGTCGTCTGGTTTGTGTCTTGTAGCATGCAATGGTTTATTCATTAACATCATTAATGTTATTAATAGTTTTGATGTTGTAACCATTTTTTTGAAGAATGTCTTTAATATAGTGTACCTTTTTTTATTAGCATCACCTGATATTGTACTGGCTCTCTCTTTTAGGGTTTAGATGATGCCTTATTTTTATGCTAGGTGGTGGTAAGCGGCATGTAGATACTGACCAGGTTTGGACTTTTTCTCTTCAAAAGTATGATTGCTATGATCTTCAGTTGAGATGAGAACATCCAGGAAGGGAATAATCTTTTTCTGCTTCTGTTGTAAATTAGATTTTGTGTTTAAGCTGTTAAAGAAATCAGTGAATGAAGTTATTTAGAGTTTCTTCTGGGCTTGGCCAAATGATAAAAACACTGCCCACAGTTTTTTTTTTTTTTTTTTGCTTTGTTTTGTTTTTTTCACTCTTCCCCCAGTAACTGTAGGATAGTGTACAACCTTGTCTTATACCTAATTTAATGTCATCTTCTGTTTATCTGCTAGTCATATATGAGCTATCTATTGCTCTGTGTAGGGTTCTGTTTACACTGTATAATATTAGTTTTTGTCTTCTTCATTTCAAAGGTAATCTAACCCCTCAGGAATGGGTGCCTTCATTCCCCACTCCATTGCAAATCCCCTACCCTTATCCAAGTCCTGGTTTTCTAAAAAATGTGCCTTTGTAGTCCATGATAAAAATGCAGCATACACTCAATTGCTCAAATCAAAAACTCCAGCTTCTAATTCAGCTTACATACAGCCTGAAATAGGTGCAAGAGATTTTAACAATTCCAATGCATACTTCATAAGGATGAAGTGTAATAGACTTGCATCCTACTCAACTGGCAGTCAAGCTTTCTGGTACCCCACTAAGGCTGTTGATTGTAATTTCTGCCATCCCTTATTCCAGCCTCTCTCTCTCATATCCTGATAGTACCATAGTAACCTCACCCAAGGATATGACTGACTGTTGTTCTCATATTCTTTTAAAATCAGTATCCCTTTTTTGAGCTGATTTGCCACATCAAGCTTAATCTGTCATAAGATCATTACAACAATAGACTCCTCACCTCTAAAAATTTAGGTACTCTTTTTCATTCCAAACACTACTCTTGCTGAACTCCTAACACTTTATAAGTTCCAGATTGGATCAACCTTGGAATATTGTTCTCACATTCAGGGCAATGCATCAAAATCACTAAGAGGGAAACCTTGCATAATATGTGAATCCTCTCTCACAGATTCCCCTTCAGTCACTTTCCCATAGGTGTGCTTTTCTCCAGTACTTTTATGGGTATTGCTCTGCTGAACTGGCCATTACCTTTCCTCCACTTTCTTCATGTAAGAACTAGATCAGCCATTGGTCCAAAACCATGCACGGTTCCACTCCAAACATAACTTCTCATCGCCTTCCTTCATTCCATCCACTTCTGTTCTTTGGAAGTCTCCCCATACTGTTTTTCTAATGCATGCAATTCCCAATGTTTTTAATTTTATAGATTTTGTGATACCTTTCACAATGTGTGGGATCATTATTTAAAAAAATAGAAACCCCTGCTAATCAACATTATTTTTCACTGTTTATTCTGGTTTTTCTGACAAAAAAGGCAATGGAAAAACCTTTTTAACAGGATGGTGCTTAGATCACATTCTACTTCATTATGATGTGATATCACATTGCATATTTTAGTTTCAGAAGTCTCACATTTGCCAGCTCATTTTCACTTGCTTAATATCCAAGAAATAGCTGTTATAACAGATGTTGAAAGTTTTTCCACTTGGTTATACTATAAATTAAAGATGCCAAGAAATTATATTCTTGGTTTAATTCTCTTTATCCAAGTGTAAGCAAACAAAGTTTGCATGTGAAATAACTTCATGACTGGGCAATTCTTATATAGAAGCTAATAACTTCACATCACTTGCCTTAGTATCCCATAATGCAAAGCATATATCCTTACGGACATGTATACTGCTATGCATTATGGGAAGGGTCACTACCAGGATACTAAGGTAAGCGATGTGAAGTCATTAACTTCTATATACAAGTTGCCCAGTCTTGAGGTTATTTCACACACACAAATTTTGTTTGCTTGAACTTGGAATTTATAGTATAACCAAGTGGAAAACCTTTCAACATCTATCTCTAATCCAGAGTATTTTAATAATAAAGTGTTTACACCTTTTGGCTACTTGTACAAAGAAATATGATTTCTGCATTACTTCAACCTTGGTATCACTTTTGGGTCTTGCTCCCACTGATGAGACCTCAATAAAGGTCGACACCAGTCTGGATAGTGACCCTTCCCACAATGCAGCATTATACATATTATTACACATATTTCAAACATTATACATAAGTTTGAAATGTTACTTACATTAGTTTAAATTAATTTACCTTACCTGAAATCTTCATAATGTGGAGTTTGTACCGTTAAGTGAAAACTTCAGTAGTTACAACAGTTAGTATGCATTTGTTTTCATTAGCCAGCCTGAGAAGAGGAGAAAGTGTCATCTTACTGATTGAAACAGAAACCTAATGACATAGAACTGGCATAAATCGATACTGTGTTTTCTTAAAAAATTATATATTACGTGATATACAGCATTTCTTTAAGTTTAAGTAATACTTGAAATTTGTTTAATAGCTCAGTGTGTGTGTGTGTGTGTGTGTGTGTGTGTGTGTGTGTGTGTGTGTGTGTGTGTGTGTGTGTGTTTGAAAAATTCATGAATTTCAGATTTTTGAATCACCACTGCTGTTGAACTTCAGTTAAAAGTTTTGGAATTCGCTAATTCATTATTTGCTGGTGGTTGCTTGTGCAACAGATTTGTTTTAATGGTGATGGATTTATTTTCATACAGATATTCTTGAGTGAGAAGAAAACAGATACTGAAAATTTTCACAAACTGCAGATTTGAAGATATAATATTCGAATTTGTGTCTTATTTCAGTTGAGATCGAAAATAGATATAAGCAGAAAGGTAGAATGGGATATTGGAATTGAAGCAGCACTTAAATGTATTATTCCGATACTGTAGGTTAGTAAACAAATTAAAATACATTGTTTACTATGTCAGGAATACATATCCATACTTGAAGTAGAAAAAGCCATCAAAAGTCTGAAATGTGGAAAGGCAGCAGGAGTAGATGATATTCGACCAGAAATGCTCAAGTATTGGAGGTATAAAAGTTGTACAGTGGCTGCACTGCATAGTTCAGAAGGCCTCGACGGAGGGACTAATTCCGGATGATTGGAGTATAGCTCTCATAGTACTATATATAAAAAAAGGAAATAAAACTGAATGTGAGAATTACAGAGGTATTTCATTATTGAGTGTTCCTGGTAAGATTTATGAAAGAGTATACTTCAGAAATGGTTGAGAAGGATTGTGGAAGAGAAGCTTGGTGAAGAACAAGCTGGCTTCAGGCCAAATAAAGGCTGTCAGGATCAGATCTTCACTTTACAACAAATAGTCGAGAAAGCATGGGAATATAACAAAAAATTTAAGTTTTGTAGATCTGAAAAGGCATATGACAAGGTGCCAAGAGAGAAGATATTCAATACGCTACAGTTATATGGTGTTAATGGGGCATTGTATCAAGTAATACTTAGTCTCTATTTGAGTTGTAAGTCAGCATTTAGAATTGAAGGAGGTACGGGAAGATGGTTTAATGTTAAATCTGGTGTCAGACAAGGATGTACATTATCCCCCCTCTGTTATTCATTATCTATATGGAACAAATTATGAAGGAAAGTGGTATTAAACCTGATATCAAAATTGGAGGTGTTATCTCAGCTCTTTGCTTGATGTGGATGATGTTATACTTCTAAATAAATCCACTACAAGTCTGCAAGATTCCCTGACTAAATTGAATAACTGTTGTAATAGATATGGTATGAAGGTCAGCATTAAAAAGACAAAGACAATGAAAATATGCAGAACACTGAAAATATCAACTGCATTGTGAATGAAGAACTTATAGAACAAGTAAAACATTTCTGCTACTTAGGCATGATTTTTAGTGAAGATGGTAAATGAAATATGGAAATAGACAACAGAATCAACAAAGCTGGTATGGTAGAAAGTCAACTGAATAAATTTATATGGAAGAAGAGAGAAATTAGCCAAAACACTAAATTAGCTATATACAGGACAGTAATCAAGCCAATTTTAACTTATGGATCTGAGAGCTAGGTTAGAAGTAAAACACTTGACCAAAGACTAGGACTGCTGATATGAGAGTCCTGAGAAAGATTAGGGACATGAACAGATGGTATCACTGGCAATATCATATTAAAAACTAGGATATTAGGGGAAAAACTTGATATTGTCAGCATCCAGGAATTCATTAGCAGAGCTAATCTCAGGTGGTATGGTCACTTAAACAGAATGGAAGAGGAAAGATTAGCAAAACAAGTGTTTTCTACCAGGTTGCCAGGAAAATGACCCAGAGGAAGACCAGGATATAGGTGGATTAATACAGTAAAAAGTGCCTTAGAAGATAGAAATATAAGATCTGATAATGTATGAGTCTTGATAGGTAACAGACAGATTTGGAGGAAAATTGTAGACAGGAAGTTAGTAATGATGTAATTTTTTTGTAGTACTATCATATCCTGTACACTCCTTGAGAGTACACATCAGTAATTTGATTATGATGATCTTTATCATGTATAAAATGCATGTATACCAAATGTTTTTGAAAATCCTTCTATAATAATATCACACAGAGATTAAAAAATCAATGCAATGCAATGCAATTGAACTTGGCTATAACGAGCACCAAGGGAGACAAAATTTCCTCATTATAACCATTACTCACTAAAAGGAAGAGTAATTAATATATCAGTGATGTATCAGTGATCAATAATCATATCAGTGATGAGTTAAATCTACCTCCTTTTTCTTTTTTAATTCTTGGTAACTTGATAAAAAATAGATTAAAAAAAACAAAAGAAGTATTAGAGAGAAATAAATAATGTGATTACATGTTGAGATCTTATTTGTATGAA
The DNA here is from genome assembly GCF_054136105.1 of Typopeltis vanoorti. Classification (NCBI taxonomy): domain Eukaryota; kingdom Metazoa; phylum Arthropoda; class Arachnida; order Uropygi; family Thelyphonidae; genus Typopeltis; species Typopeltis vanoorti. The sequence continues at coordinate 70,172,528 of NC_143561.1, forward strand.
TACGCTAGTATAAACTGCAGTGCACTTAATAATGAACACAATTTATTTGTCCATCATTTTAAAACCATACACTTAATCAATTATTTAGCAAATTTTTTTGCTAGAGCCTTCAAGATCGGATTGTCTGTTGAGAATCCAGCATTTCTTTGTATAGTAAACCATTGAAGCAATGCTTCTGTTGGCATTTGTAAGCTCACACTTTCTAAATTTTTTTTGTTTCTGTTGAGTTGTTTTCCAGTGCCAATATGTAAACATCTTTATTCTTCCACAATATTAATACTGTTGAAGAGGACCAAGAAAACATTTTACACCTTTCAACAATTTTTGCATCGCATTCTAACTCGTGAATCATTTTTACTTTTTTTACAAATTAAGAAGGTTTTTTTAAAAAAATTTTTTTATTTTATTTTTTAAGTAGTTATGTTTCCATTAGAAAGGTTCATTTTTAACTGATTTTACAGCCGTGGCAGTGTTTGGGTAAAGTAAGGGAGGGCTGGAGGTAGGTAGAGCGGCAATGGTTCCTGAGGACAAGATTGGGTTATAAACTGACCTTTTCTTTTCCAATAATTGGCTTTTCTGAGGACTACCCAAACAATTAAGAATGTTTGCATAGTTACCAAAATTTGTATGGTATATCCATGTAGTATTACTCATTATAAAAGTGAGCAATTGTAAGGGAATATGCATAAATTAAAATCTTTTATGACTTTGCTCATTATAGTCATGATCTCATTACAACAAAGTTCAACTGTGTGTGTTGTTGTTGTTGTTGTATGGTTTTTTCACCAGTTAATTTTTTCTGGGAGAGGGGAAATCAATCGCATATCTGTACACCTAAGGGCACTATGTCCATTTTTTTTACGGAATTGAGTTTTAGGTATGTTTTCATGTTTTGTTTTGCACTCTTTTCAGTTGTGCAAAGCATTATCTCCTGTGTATAATAATAAACGGATTAGCCAGTTTATTATTATACACAGGAAAGGGCACTATGTGCCATCATGGTATCAAGGTAAAGAGCACTAAGTGGACAAGTACCGTTTACTTCAGATGCATTAAAAAATGGACATAGTGCTCTTTACCTCCGGTGTACAGATATAGAAAAGACAATGACCTTGCTAATATGAACTAATTATATTGTGTTCCATAGTAAGAATCATTATGAAAAGTCTACTTTTGATGGTTTACTTATTACATAGTATTTTTATTTGCTAGGTATACCTATTGTCAGAAGTGTTTTTCGGACATAAGAAGTGAAACAGTAACTCTTGGAGATGATCCTACACAGCCGCAAACGTATGTATTTTGATTATCATACTTTCATAGTTTTATGCATATATTGAAGTTTTATAATATCATAATTATGGAAAATTAAGACTGTTTTTATAATACAGTAAAGCAGCATTTCTTAACACTTTCCTTTGGTGATCCCTCTTTTTTTTTTTTATTTGAATAAAGCAAGATTTTTCTACATTTGAGCAGCAACAGCATTTTTGTAAAAAAAAAAAAAAAAAAAAAAAAAGATAGGCTAGTGCTCTTTCTTTGCTAGCAGGAAATATCGAAAATTAGAAGGATGTGAAAAGGAAACTACATAGTTAGATATTAATATTGTTACTTCTTAATGGTTTTGGAGTAACTTCTCACTTGACACAATATGCCATTTTCCCTCCTTACTATTTGTGTCTATTCTGAATGAAGCTTCCTAAGCAGCCACAAATCGACATCTTTTGCTAGATAAAAGTGTGTCAGTGGTGGACCTACAAATTTCAACATAGTAGTGAAGAAATTATTTTGTTCATCAGGGAAGATCTAGTTAGGCTGATAGATTCATTTGTGAAAATCCTCATTCATATTCACTTGCTGAAATTGTTGTTGTTGTTGTTATACTTAGTATGTTCATCACATGCTTCAATTTTTCTGAAACTGTCTTTTCGGTTAAGTATTTCCAAAATCCACAAATTGTATCTCTTTAATTTAAATGAAGCCTAATTAATGATCTTCAGGCCACTCTTTTCCGTTAAGTACTCAAGCTGATGTCGTTAAATCAGAATTTTTGCTCTCTAGCAAATTCCTTTCTAATCAATCTAAATTTATTCTCAAAAATCTTTCTGTAGAAAGATTTTCTATAAATTTGAGAATCATCATCAAATTCTTGTCATGTACCCTCAAGGTGGGGTGTACAGGATATGATAGTACTACATGAAAAATTTACATCATTACTAACTTCCTATCTATAATTTTCCTCCAAATATCCAACATTATCAGATCTTATATTTCTATCTTCTTAAGGCACATTTTACCATATCAATCCATCTATATTTTGCTCTTCCTCTGAGAATTTTTCCTGCCTACCTGGCAGAGAACACTTGTTTTGCTAATCTTTCTTCGCTCCATTCTGTTTAAGTAACCATACCACCTGAGATTAGCTTTGTTAATGCATTCATGGATGCTGACAATATCCTCATTTTTAATATGATATTGCCATTGATGCCCCTAATCTTTTCAGATCCATAAGTTAAAATTGGCTTGATTACTGTCTTGTATATGGCTAATTTAGTGTTTTGGCTAATTTCTCTCTTCTTCCATATAAATTTATTCAGTTGACTTCCTACCATAGAAGTATAACATCATCCGCATCAAGCAAAGAGCTGAGATAACACCTCCAATTTTGATATCAGGTTTAATACGACTTTCCTTCATAATGTGATCCATATAGATAATGAATAAGAGAGGGGGATAATGTACATCCTTGTCTGACACCAGATTTAACATTAAACCATCTTCCCGTATCTCCTTCAATTCTAAATGCTGACTTACAACTCAAATAGAGACTAAGTATTACTTGATACAATGCTCCATTAACACCATATAACTGTAGCATATTGAATATTTTCTCTCTTGGCACCTTGTCATATGCCTTTTCCAGATTTACAAAACTTAAATACAGATTTTTGTTATATTCCCATGATTTCTCAACTGTCTGTCTTAAAGTGAAAAACTGATCCTGACAGCCTTTATTTGGCCTGAAGCCAGCTTGTTCTTCACCAAGCTTCTCTTCCACAATCCTTCTCAACCATTTCTGAAGTATACTCTTTCATAAATCTTACCAGGAACACTCAATAATGAAATACCTCTGTAATTCTCACATTCAGTTTTATTTCTTTTTTTATATATGGTACTATGAGAGCTATACTCCAATCATCCGGAATTAGTCCCTCTGTCCATGCTTTCTGAACTATGCAGTGCTGCAACTGTAAGACTTTTATACTACCATACTTGAGCATTTCTGGTTGAATATCATCTACTCCTGCTGCCTTTCCACATTTCAAGCCTTTGATGGCTTTTTCTAATTCAAATATGGATATGTATTCCTGACTGCATGCCTGGTCAATGTTTTTTACCACTGTGCTATCACTGTTCCATTTAGCAATTTTTTGAAGTAATTACTCCATACCTCAAAGATATCTTTTTTCTCCAGTTTTCATGTCACCTTTATGATCTCTAATTCCTTTCACAGTACTCTTTCCTCCATTTCTAAGCTTCTTCAACAACCTCCAGAATATCTTACCATCTTCGTGATATTTATTTTCTATGTTTTTAACAAAGTCTTCCCATGACTTTTATTTAGCTAGTTTTACACAGTATTTAGCTTTCTTACATTTGTCTCTATATTCTCTAAGAGCACAAGCTGACTTATTTGCCTTTTCATATGCTGTCTTCTTTTCCTTCACTGCCTCTTTAAATTCCTGTGTCCACCATGGAGTTCTTATTTTCTATCCTTGCAGGCAACCTCATCACATGCCTCTCTGGCTGAATCATTCGGGGTTTTCTTCAAGGTTTGGTTCCTGTTCTCAAACTCTTTCATTTTTTCTTCAATAATCTTTGTGTATTTTAGTCTATAGTTCACATATGAGAGCTGCTCAACTTTTATTCGCTTTAAAACTTCTTACATGTTATTCTTTTCAATATGAAATTCAATTTTATCCTGCTCAAGACTAGATAGTGATCACTTCCAATTTAAAATCCTCTGTACATTGTGGTGTCCTGCACCAGGGAGAAAACATCACTATCAACAATAACATAGTCAGTGAGCCGTTTCTTATTCCTTGCCTCTTCTCTCCATGTGAATTTGTGCACATTTTTATGTTGGAACATTGTGTTAGTAATAACCAGTCCATCTTCTGAGCACAAATCCAACAGATATTTGCCATTATTATTACCTTTGCTCTTTTCTTCAAATTTTCCCAAAATATTGTTGTATGTCTGACAATCATTTCCTACTCTGCTATTTAGATCCTTGTCAAGGACCAACATTTCCTTTTTTTCATTGTGTCAGTTTGCTTTCTCTAAAGCCTCAAAAAATTCCTTGAATTCTACCTTAGCAGAACCTTTTGTGGGATCATAGGCACATATAAGTCTCATTATCCAGTTCCCTATTCTGATATTTGCCCATATCACTCTACTTGAAATTGGCTGCCATTCAAGAAGATTAGCATCATATTTAGTGTTGAATAGAATGACTATTCCTTCTTTTCCTTGATTGCCATTGCCTCAATATAACATTATTTATTTATTGCTCAGATATATCTCACCGGTTTTTGTCTTTTTTGTTTCAGTCATCCCTATTATGTCGATCTTATGTAATTATTCAGCTAGCTCCATTTCTTTGCCATTCAGGCTTCTTATGTTGATAGTACCGATCTTTAACTCTGGTGATGTTGAGTTGGGGTGTGTTTTCAGATTTGTTCCAGTAGGTGACTTTTTTGCTGTTTGTGCTGGTTCCCTCGTGAAAACAACGGGGACCTTGTTTAACCAGGCGACGCCCCAGCCGGCATGAAATTATGCCACGTTGTACCATCATTTTATATTTTGGTTTAAGCCAATAAGAATACAATTTGGTCTGCTAAATCTCAAATTGCCAGCCCATCCTCGTTTGTTCAGTATCCAGGTAGATACCTAACAGGGTGCACCACGAGAAGGTGAGAATTGGACATTAGGTCAAAAGCACTGTTCAGTTCTCCGCATTCCTTTAAAGGCTATATGAAAGTCTCCTCTCAGTTATACAGCTTTGATCCTTAAGAACCCCAATTTGAAAATAGTTTCTGTAATGTGAAATAATTAAAATCATTGATTTTTGACAGCTTTTGCTGCACTTTTGTATACTGTCCCAGAACTGTTTGTCTTCCATGAAAAAGTCATACAGCAACTTCTGTTTCTTTTAGTCACCTTGTGGAAATGTATATTGTATTCCTGAAGGTTGAAACTCAAGTTTTATAAATTATAAAGAGCACAGTACATTAAAGTTTAATAAAAAGTTTGTTGTAGTGGTATTATATTGTCATTTTTTAGAAATAGGAAACTGACAGATTATACCCCTGTCATAATGCACTCTTCAATTGTTTACATTAGAAACTATATTTGGAATAGAGAATGAAAACCGTTATGCTTGCTGAAACTCGTAATTCGTTGCCAAATCAGATAAAAAAAAACGCACCCACAGTTTCAGGTACATATTTCTACATATGAAATGACTCATAACTGAACAGTATTCTTCCTAAAATTCTTACATCATAATTTTATTGTGTTAGATGGTAATTATAATTCTCTGAATTTTACTCTGCAAGAATAGAGAAAGGTGGAAGGAACTGGAGGAGGCCTTTGTCCAGCAGTGCACAGAAAATGGCTGAAAAGAAGAAGATGAAGTTTGTAGTTGTACTTTTTTTCTGTACTCCATCATATGTGCATCTTTCTTTTTGGTCTCGAGTTGAATCATTGTTTGCTTCTTCAAAGGGATTAACTAATGCTTCATGGTTATTCTAAATAGCCATAATAGATCAAAAACTTGATGTCACCCATTGCGCATTCTTTCAATTTTCAATAGTAAGTGAATTTGGATGCACTTTCAATTCTCTGATCTTTTCCCTAATGGAATTTCAAGGTATTATAAACTTATACAATTGACTTTTTAACAGTGGGGTGGGGGTCTGCTGATTCCCCCCCGCGCACAGTTGAAAATCCGCTTATAACTTTTGATTTTCCAAAAATACAACTACTAATAGCCTACTGTTGACCAGAAGGCTTACTGATAACATAAACAGTGGATTACCACATGTTTTGTATGTTTTATGTATTACATAGTGTTTTCTTACAATAAAGTAAGCTAGAGAAAAGAAAATCATAGGGAACAGAAAATACATTTACAATGCTGTACCGTATTTATTGATATCATAAGTTTACATCATCTGCCAAAAACCTTAGTTCTAATGCCGTTGCTAACTACACTCTTACTCAGTTTCAATTGATGGCCCCTAGTTCTCCCACCACCACACCTGTTATGAAAAATTTTCTCTGAATTAATTTTGTAAAAACCTTCAGTAATTTGTATATCTCAATTGTATCAATTTTTAATTTATAAAATTTTTCCACCTATCAACTAGCTTCTGTAATCCACAAATCTTCAATCTGTTTTTGTAAAGTTCATTCCATAAAACTGCTACCATCTTGGTCGCTCGCCTCTGGATCCTCTTCATCACCAAAAAACCCTGGTGCCCAGATCTGCATGCAGTAGGATCTTATCAAGGATTGATAAAGAGGAACAATATCCTGTTTTCTCTGCTCGTCAAAAGTATTCTTCAGTAACCAAGTGATCTGATGAGCTACTTTAGCCACTTTTGCTATGTGCCCCCTAAACTTTAACTCCCTATCCACTAATACGCCCAAGTCTCTGGCTTCGTCGATTTCCTGGACTAGTACAGTTCCACCAATGTGGTATACAACTGGTAATCTTTTCACTCCATAATGCATAACCTTACACTTTGCCACATTAAACTGACATCCATTCTCCTTTGCCCAGTCTGCCAATCTATCCAAATTATCCTGCAAAATTTTGACATCATCTGTATTAACTATTGCTCTGCCCAACTTTGCATCATTGACAAATAACTAAACAGTTTCTCTCGGATCCTTTCCAATATCATTAATGAACAAACTAAACAGTAGCAGTCCAAGAACAGAACCCTGTGGCATGCCACTAGTCACTGGTCTCCTTTTGCATTCTATTCAGGAGTAGTCCAAACGTAGAGGTGCCTTCTTTTGGACTCTACTCTCTGATTTCTCTCCATCAAATTAGAATTCCATGTGGTTTACTGTTAAAGGCCTTTTCAAAGTCTAGCAGTATCACTGTAAACCCATTACCTTTTATCCAACTCAACTGTTACTGTATTATGAGATGTGAGCAAGTTAATGAGGCATTAACTTACTCACGTGAACCTACCATTCACATGGTTTTTGTGAACCAACCGTTCACAAAACCATGCTCCCTCCCTTCCCCTCATACAGTATCCCATTTCCATCTATTCATTCCTGTATTTTGCTCTTGGCCAACCATACTTCAACAACAACTCCTGATGTTGTGATCGGTCAGTAGTTTGCTGCATCAGTCTTGGAGCCAGCCTCCTTTATGTAATGGAACTATCTCCATCTCTTTCCACTCCCATGGGCTAATCTGGAGCTGAGACTTAGATTAAACAATATGGTCAAGGGAACTGACAATTCTCTCACTGCTTCATGTAAAACTCAAGCTGGTATACCATCCAATCCCACAGCTGCATTCACATTAAGGTTCTGTAATATGCTATGCATCTCCATTTCATTTACCTCAGTTCCCATATATGCCTTTGGCTCTTTCATTCCTGCAATATCACCACCTGGATGATATACTCTTGCAAAGTGTTCACTTAGTAATTATACTATTTCGACTGATTCAGTTACCTCCTTGCCATTGGCATTCCTTAAAAATCATTCTGCCATATATATTCTTTCTTTCTTTTACTTGCAGCATATCGAAAGAACTGTTTGGGATTATCTTTAGCCTGCATTGCTAATTGCCTTTCTTATCACACTGGTTACTCTTCTGGCCTGTGCTTTGTACTGTTTATGTGCCTGCAGGTCACATTTTTCCTTAAATTCCCTCTACAATTGTTTCTTTTTTTGCACCTCCAATTTGATGAAATTCATCCATTTAACTCCCACTTTTCACTCTTCCGACTCTGCAGTCTGCCATTACCTCCCTTAAACACTCCATTACCATTTCCCATGCACTATCAACATTCGGCCCTTGTAGTTTTACATGCCATGGCCCCAATCCATGCAAGCTCCTAAGCTTGTCATACTTACTAACCCTATAATTCCATATATATATATCCCTATATATCCCATTGTAACTGAAAATTCCACACATTTAACCATCTCCCAGGTCAAAATCATATGATCACATTCACCAATTGGAGGCAATGTGGTCATATTCATTATAGACAAAATCTATGCAGTTACTAAATCAAGCACTAGATTGCATAAAAAAGGAGGAGGAAGACTGAAATATAAAATCTGACGACATTAAGAGTCCAGACAGTAACAGATTAGTATGGTAGAAAGTTGTTGATAGTAAGCTAGTAATAAAACTTAATCATAGTACAATTGAAGTATCTTATACAGCCTTGAGTGTGTGTATATATATATAAAACAAACTAGAGTTTTTTTTTTTTATTATTTTATTTTATTTTTTTTTCCAAGAAGAAGAATCTTTTTCTGTCCCTTACATATTCCATTTTCATTACAATTCACATTTGTCAAGGTCAGTAGAATTACCTCGTACCACTGCATCATTGCATTGCATGTATGTTGGTAGCTTGCTTCTAGAAGGACAGTGCAAGTCCTTGTCTGTGATATATATCCCCTATAACATGATTTTTTATGTTCAAACTGGAATATATTTTAAAAAATTATTTTTTTACAACCTAGACGATCACATTCAGGAAATTATCAATATATATTTATTAAATTCAGTATATATTAAAATATATACTGAATATATTTTAACATAATAGTTATATTATGAAATCAACTTCAGTTAATTTAATTAACATATAAAACATATTAAAAGATCATAAAGGTAACATTATTAGTTTAGACTAAGCAAATTTCTTTATATTTTATTCTTCTTTTATTCAACTAGTTTTTATGTTTTAGTATACCAGAGCATAATATTAAAATTTATAAAAAAGAAGCATTTACAAGCACCGTTTTTCTCTTTGTACATATTTCAATCCTCTAGTTAAAAGCTGTTGAATTCTTAATTTTTGAGAATGACAGTGATGAATTTAAACAATGTCATATTTTGTTTTCAGATATCCTCATGAAATGTTTCTAAAATATTTATTACATTAGCATTTTTTCTTGCTGATTAGAAAGAAGATTTCTTTAAAGATTTGCTTCATTAATTTTATGTGTTTATCAGATTTGTTACATTATAATTAAAATACTTTCACAGACATTGCACAATGTTCATTATATCGTTTTCAAACTTTTGTTTCATGTGATCATTTTTGAATGCAACTAAATAGTTTGTTATAGCATGAAAGACATTTCTGACTTTAAGTTAATAGAAAAACACAAGCTAGTAATCCATATAAGTAAAAAAAGTGGATACTATAGCAAACTTGTTTTTAGTCCAGCTTTCTCTTTAACATGCCTTTTTTAAGCCTGGTAAAATAGTGATCTTGTTATTATTTATGTAGGACCATAAGGAAGGATCAATTCATAGAAATGAAAAATGATCATCTTGAGTTGGAACCGTAAGTATTATAGTTTTTGTGGTTATTTCTAATCTGTATGATTTACGAGTACATAGATGGATAAAAATACTGGCTGAGATTGTACTACATAATATTAGAAAGAATAATTTTTGAATCGTAATATATCATAACACATCTAAAATTGCAGCAAACTTGAAATCAGAATGATGAAAATTGCCTTTTTGAATTACTTGATCAGAGTGTGGAAATGTCTGATACTTTACTGTGAATTTTTCTTTTTGTCAGCTACTGGAACAAATCTCAATTCATCCCCAGTAGAGTTCAAGATTGGCAATTATCAACATAAGCATCAATTGAAAAGAAATGGAACTACCAGAAGAATTGGATAAATACCAGATTCACATAATGGGTGTTAGCAAAACATAGAGAACAAAAATAGCTCAGATCTTTCTAAGCAACAGATACAAGATGTTATATTCAGAGAATAATGATGGGGAAAAGGAGTAGCTATAGCATTTAACTCTAAATTCAAGGATGAGCTTCTTGAATGACAGCAAGTATCAAGTAGAGTGATGTGGTCATATATCAAAATTTGGAGACAATGAGACTTATTTGTGCTTATGGTCCTGCAGAAGGTTTTACTAAGGAAGAAGTGGAGGAAAATTTTTTGAGGTGTTAGGTATGTCAAACTGACACAACGAAAGGAAAAAGTTGTTTCGTTATTGAAGATCTAAACAACAGGGTAGGAAATGAGTACCAGACAAATATAAATGTTTTAGGAAAATTCGGAGAAAAGAGCAAAACTAATACTAATATTACGTACCTGCTGGATTTCTATTCAGGACATGAACTAGTTACAACTAACACCATGTTCCAACATAAAAACATGCAAATGCACATGGAGAGAAGATACAAGAAATAAGAAAAGTCTCATTGACTATGTTATTGTTGATAGTGATATTTTCCCACTGGTCCAGGACACATGAGTACACAGTGGATTTAAAATTAGAAGTGACCACCATTTTCTTTTAAGCAGGATAAAATTGAATTTCATATTGAAAGGAAGAGTATGTAAGAAAATTTGGAAATGAATCAAAGTCGAGTGGCTTTCAGAGGTCAGTTGTAGACTCAAATACACGAACAGTATTCAAGAAAAAATGAGAGTTTGAAAACAATAACCAAACCTTGGAGATTCATTGGCAAATCCTGAAGAAAACATTGATCATTTCAGTCCAAGAGGTATGTATGCAAAGATGGATAAAATCAGAACTTCATAGTGGACTCAGGAAGTTAAACAGGCAGTCCTGGGGTGCTGGTGGGGGGGGGGGGGGGGTTAAGGGTGTAAAAGTTCCTAACTAGTATGATGAACATGTGTTCTGAGAGAACACAGAAAAATGTAAGAAAGCAAAGTATTCTCTTTCCTACCTATTTCCTAAACATAGCTGAAGAAAATGGGAAAACTTTGGTAAGAATATAGTACATAAAGGTTGGCAAAATGTTCTGAAGGCTATTGGGAGAAAAAGCTTAGAAATTGAGGAAAGAGTACTGTCAAAGGATAGGTGCTATTCAACCAGAAATATTCAAATACAGAAGTATAAAAGTTTAAGTGTGGCTGCACTGCATAATTCAGAAGTCATGATCAGAAGGTTGAATTATAAATGATTAACCAGGTTTAACTCATAGATCTTTTTTTGATTAACTGAATGTTTCTCCAGCATATTTTCCCATTTTTATGGCTAATGACATCTTCAGGATGATATTTAACACACACACAAATAAAAAACCAAATGTTTCCAACAGCTATTATTTCCATATATTGAAAAATATTGGATTGACATTTTAATCAGGTATATTAGGCACATCATGTGCAGTCTGTGCATTGTCTACAGTAGTCTTATTTCTCATAAGAAAGATTCACTTCACTTTTCTCCTTACCTTTGATAATACTCGGATCTCCACTCAAGGTTGGAATTTTTTTTTCTAACTTACTACCTTGAACTATTTTTGCATAAACACATACATTCATAACCTCATCATCATCAAATTCTTGATATATACCCTCAAGGAGTGTACAGGATATGATAGTACTATGTGAAAAATTTACATCATTACCAAACTTCCTATCTACAATTTTCCTTCGAATCAGTCTGTTACCTGTCAAGACTCCAATATTATCAGATCTTATTTCTGTCTTCTAAGGCACTTTTTACTGTATCGATCCACCTATATCTTGGTCTTCCTCTGGGTCTTTTTCCTGCCAACCTGGCAGAGAACACTTGTTTTGCTAATCTTTCCTCTCCCATTCTGTTTAAGTGACCATACCACCTGAGATTAGCTCTGCTAATCTCAGGTGGTATGTAGATAGGAAGTTTAGTAATGATGTAAATTTTTCACATAGTACTATCATATCCTGTACACTCCTTGAGGGTATATATCAGGAATTTGATGATGATGAGGTTATGAATGTATGTGTTTATGCAAAAATAGTTCAAGGTGTAAGTTAGAAAAAAAAATTCCAACCTTGAGTGGAGATCCGAGTATTATCAAAGGTAAGGAGAAAAGTGAAGTGAATCTTTCTTATGAGAAATAAGACTACTGTAGACAATGCACAGACTGCACATGATGTGCCTAATATACCTGATTAAAATGTCAATCCAATATTTTTCAATATATAGAAATAATAGCTGTGGGAAACATTTGGTTTTTTATTTGTGTGTGTGTGTTAAATATCATGCTGGAGAAGCATTCAGTTAATCTGCTAATGCATTCCTGGATGCTGACAATGTCAAGTTCTTTCCTAATATCCTCATCTTTAATATAACATTGCCATTGTTTGGTTTAAGAGGTTATGAATCATGCTGTACCATCACCAAAATATCAGATGATGGTACAGCATGATTCATAATCTCTTGAACCAAAAACTCTGGTATCCTCTTCCATTCAAGATACTACATCTCATTCTAGAACTCCTGATTCTGTACAAATCCAAAATCTTTCCATACCATTCTCACATTTTGGATATATGAAGAACAGGGTGATCTGCTTAATAGATGGTCATTTTTTTCATAGACTCATTCCAGTAATTTTTTCATAGATATTCTGTTTCTCCTTGCAGGGTGCCTGTTCATCATGGAGGGGACTTCGTAGTGTATCATCTTTTTTATTCTTTCTCTAACTTTTCTTCCTGTATTCTTCATTCTACTTCTAAGTTTTTTTTTTTTTTTCCCTTTGAACTATCCCCCTTGAATCCAATACTCCTGCCACATCAGTCTTTACATTACAGATGACCTGTGGACATCTTTAATGAGGGATCATGGTGGTGTGTCTGTATATATACTGCTTTGGCAAGAGGCTGTCCTGAATGGTCCAGCCGAAATCAGTCAGCTAGGGGACTTGCAAGCAAGAGTCAGTGGTATCACAGTAGGTCTCCATCCCCTTGGTCTGAAGTAGTCCTCCTGTTCAACTTTCAGGTGCTGTTATTGCTCTGGGGAAGTTCTGGTTACTGAATCCTCCTCTCCTTGGAGTATCTCTCATTGATTCATTGTAATAATTAAAAAGTCCTCAACTACATCCAGAAACCAATGAAACAAATTGATATTAGAAGTTTAAAAAATAAACCTACTGCACCAGCTTTCCTTTTTATACATTCAACAAATGAATGTCCTTTTGGGAAAATCGTTTCCTATTTTATCCATAAAGATTTAGAACAATTGGCAGATCTCCAAAATCTTCATGAGATATACTGGTTGAAACAATTTGGAGCAAATCGCCCATGTGATATCTTCAGTATTCCAGACAAGAAAATTTGCTCTGAATGGAAAAATCACAACAGGAATATCATCCTTATATTTACCATTCCTAGCTTTACCTATCCTCCAGCAGCAATGAAAGCAGGTTATCCCACTACATTCAATAAGAATTCTTTGAGATGCTTCAAGTGCTGACATGTTCAAACTGTCTGTTGTGGCTCTGCATTCTGTGTCTATTGTAGCAATAAAGAGCATAAAATGAAAATCCCTTAATTAGGGAGGATGAAGAGAAAGAACAGGATTGGGGAGGTTTCTTCTGTTAGTTAGCAATTTGAAGTAGTGCATTTGAAGTTATCTATTGTATGAGAAAAAAAGTACAATAGGACAAAATATATAACTGACTGCTGCTATAATACTGGCATGTGCCAAAGGAAATTGGGCAGTGGAAAACTACTGATTACTGCTGAACTGTCAGCTATCTAAACAGATGGTTGAAAGTACAAGTGGTTCACTTCAAAAGAACAAGTGGTCATACTTGGTTTTGTGTCTGTTTAGCAGGATCACAAAAGCTAGTTATTTTTAACTTGCAGAGTGGCAAATGACTGGAATGTGTTGTCAGAAGTAGTCATAAGTGCTTTATCATTACGGAGAGGGATAGGCAATGTGTGAATAGTAGTTAGTGTAGGCCTCTTGCAATGCTTTGGACTAATAATAATATTCAAATAAAAAAATGTCCACAGCATTAAAGAATTAATAATGGTTAATTTTAATATTTAGACTTGTTTTGGTTTCTGTGAGAGTGCATAGTATTTTTGAAAACTAATTTTTATGTTATTGGGTTTTTGAAAGTGCACATTTTAATGTAGAATGCATTATATATATATATATATATATATATATATATTTTTTTTTAATAGAGAAGGTATTCATAGTGTGATTAAATGCTTTTTCATTAAGAATTTTTGTTTGTATAGTAATACTTGAAAACTTTTAAAAGATTTATAGAATGCATGGAATGTGGAAGGAAATTACATCAAGTATGTGTTCTTCACATGGACGTAATTTGGCCAGAAGGGTAAGTGTATTGTATTTATTTTTATTGATTATATTTAATGATAAAGGATTAACTAGAAGTCTTATTATGCTTTAAAATTAAGTATAATACAGAACTGTAGTATTTGATTTAAAACTGTTAATTTTAAAATTTTAAATTAAAAACTGTTACATGATTTATCTTTTATGCAAAGCGATATATCTGACTTTGATCCATTTCCAAGAATTTGAAATTTTACATACCTGTCTTTTTTTTTTTTCTGTTTAGTTTCCTACCAAATTAATATTATCCAACTCTTGATACTTACAAAACTGAAGCCCTTGCTTTACTGTCCGAACCAGTACTCATTATAATGAGTTCACCATAAAAATATATAAATGTTTTCTCTGCAATTGACGGTTCAAAATGTTAGAAAGTGGAGGAATTTAATAGGCACATTCTTCAGATGTATTTTCACATAGCCTTCATGCTTGCTCAGGCCATCGCTAGAGCTACATGACCTCCTTTCAAAGCTTCAATGATGAGGAGTGGCTTCCTTGCAGCTTCTCTCAATGTCAAAAATTGTGGAAGTTTTGACACTGTCATGCCAGAACTATTTACATGATAAATAACAATCTTCAAGCAGTAAATGTGTGAAAGGACTAATGTGGTTGATTTCATTCCACCACATTGGCAGTGTGAAGATGGCATTGTTGTAACACTTTGCATATACTCAGGGTCAGCACGACCTGGTGCACATGTATTGTACATCTCATCACATGGGATGAAATCAACCAGACTGACTTCAGGTGCATTCCAAACAAAGATGGTTGATATCTTCTTTCCTGATGTTGTTTTGAAATATTGGAGAAAGAACAGAAATTTCCATGCTATGGATTCTTGAGACAGTAGTGGAACATCTTGTCTCCAGTAATGGTGTAACCATAAGTAGGCACCCATGCATATAAAAAGTTTCCTAATACCCAACATTCCTATGCATAATGTTCAATATGCTATCATGTTGGAGGTTTAATGGAATATTACAGCACTGGGAAAGGATTAAAAACTAATTTTAATGCTTCCAATATTTTGTCTCAGTCACTGAGACATCTTCAAGGATTGCAAATAACTTGTAACACACACAAACACAGAACACAATACTAAGTGAAGCACATGGGTCACTCTAAAGTCCTATCTAGGTGGTGAGAGTGCACTACCTATATAGAACTTGAGAGTCACCCTCGTGCTTCATTTAGTATTATGTTGTCTTTGCGTGTGTGTTACAAAAAGTTATTTGTACTCCCTGAAGATGTCTCAGTGACTGAGATGAAATATTGGAAGCATTAAAATTAGTTTTAATCCTTTCCCAGTGCTGTAAATATTCCATTAAACCTTCAACATGATATCCTCCCAGCACTTAATCATTAACACACGGGTTCCACGTCCTACCATGTCTGTATGAAAGGTTATGAGTATAATCAGCATTCATTGGTGGTTGCAAGTTGTTTACAGAAATCCTAATGTTATATGCTGCGGTAACAGTCATTTGCATGGTATTAGATCTGTACGTTTGTTGATGTCAAGAAAGCTAAAGGGAATTACCTCATTTCCACTTCTCCTCCTCTCTAGAATTCGAAAATTGACAAAAAAAAAAATTTAAAAAAAATAAATAATAATAATAATAATATTAACATTCCAATTAAGTTTTGTAATTAAAAAAACTATATTTCTTGCTTTAGTTCTTACTGTATGCATTTATTGCTTATGAAGTGGTGACTTAATCATTCATCCTTTTGTTCATTTTCACTGCCACAAGGCCTTGCAGCATTAGGCAGTAATTTGTCTGTACAAAGTTGGCATAATTCTGAAAGGAAAATATGTCAAATGTACTGCAGCATCAACCATTGTGCAATGATGCATGAGTGAATGAGAACAGCTTTTGATGTAAATAGAATACATTTGTGAAAGAACCATTTTCAAAAAATAAAAGGACTTTACCTTGTGGCACTGTTTCTAGTTCCATGGTGTTTGTCCATGGAACTAGAAACAGATTCAGATTCAATTGTAGTTGCTAAGCAAAGAAACAGTTTTTCTAGGCCTTTATCTTAAGTCAGTTTCTGTGCTTAGTTGATCTTTTTGTTGAGACAAGTAAGGTTTTTTTTTGATACTTTTTTCCCTAAAAAGTTTGCTTTTTTGTGACAACAGTTTGACTTAGGATTTAGAGATTGAGATGGCAGTAGAGGCCTGCTATATCCTCTCCCCAATATTTGAAAAATTGATATTCACATACTCAATTGGTTCTGGTTTTATTTATTTTATATACCATTTGGAGAAAAAGAATTTTTTTTTTTTTGGATGAAACTTTACCCTTTAAGTGAAAATTAAAAAGTAAAGAAAAGCCATATAGATATACCTGAGAAAAGTACAATTTACTTTAGAATGTGTGTGTGCAGAGTCTGTTGATGTTTTATATTTAATTATATGAAGACTTTCATATAGAACATTGATTTCTCTAACTGAATGCATAAATTTGCAGTTATTTTTCTGAACCTTTAAAAATCACTTTATGCTATATTGCCATAATTTATATATTATTGAATTATATATATTTAATTTTCTTTTTTTTTTTTTCTATCCTTTCATAGATTTACCTGTGATAATTGTCTAAAATCAAAAGGAAAGAAAAGGAAGGAAAACAGGTTTACAGCAAAAAGTAAGTATTATTGTTCTTACTAAAATAGCATTTAGTCTTATACCATATTTTAATAAATCACAATATGACTTTCAGGTAATTTAACAACCTGAATTATTCAAATTATTTTCAGAACTGTGTGCCATGTAGTCACATCATATAATGTCAATATGCTTACCTCTTGTGATGATGAAAACTTAACAAAGGTTCACCAAATTGATCCAAGAGGATTAGTTAGTTATAGTCATTAGACCTGTAAGGCATTCCCATTACACTGGTAAACACTAGGAAATTCCACCCTATTATACACACCTTGCTCTTCAATGCCAGACCAGAATAGACATACAAGAGGTTATCGATACAAAATTAATAATGGAAAAAACTCGCGTACAAAGATTATTTAATAGTATAATTTTCGCCTGTGTGTCACAGGCATCTTCAGTACATTAAGCTCAAATTAAACAATAACTGACAATTCCAAAAAGCGCCACCTAAGTAGCTGGCGTAAGATAACTAAAAAGGTCAATAACTTTCCTAAAAAAAAAAAAAAAAAAAAAATCAATACAATAAAAAGTTAGGAAAGATTAGCTGATTTGTAAAGTACTTTCTCCCATAAAGGGGATAGACGTAAGCCGTCGGATCTGTTTAAGTTAGGAGAATGAAGTAGAGTTTCACATGTTTCTTTATAAAGGCATTCCATGAGAAACTGACTTTTGTGAAGAACTCTTGTCTTTCTCCAATGAACTCTGTGTCTAGTGAAGATGGCATGTTCTGCAAGTCCAGACTTTTCAGGTTTAAAGTATTCAATATAAGATTGGTGTTCTTCTAGCTAAATAGAGGCAGATCTTCCCGTTTGTACTGGCCTGTGACACACAGGCGAAAATTATACTATTAAATAATCTTTGTACGTGAGTTTTTTCCGTTATTTTGTATCGATGTGTCTACTCACGGTATACCTCTTTAAAACTTATACAAGAGGTTATTTTATTGCTGACTTTTGCTGCAGTTTGGAAAGAATGCATTTGACATATATTCCTTTAACTGGGAAGCAAAATCTTAGTTTCTTTCAGAAAACTGTCTTGTAAAATTAGAAAAATCTTCAAAGATTAATAGGTGATTATGCACAGTGCTACTGTTAAGCATACTGCATATAATATAATACTTGTATCACTGGAGGTACTATATGTACTTAATAGCTGAGCTTTAGTTGTTTTAGTCATGTATTAATATATTTTCTCTGTTTTACTTCTTTTGTACTGAATTTTAAATAATCATAACCTGAACACTCCATTGTACCCTCAAGGAGTGTTCAGGTTACTATGACTGCACTACATGATTAAGTTTACATTATTAATAATCTCCTATCAACAGTTTTCCTCCAACTTGTCAATACTCCGATACAGTCATCTCTAACATTTTGTGTTTTTCTAAGACACTTCTGACTGAATCAATCATAGACCTTGATCTTCTTCTAGGTCTTTTTCATGACATCTTAGCATCAAACACCTGTTTTGCTAACCTTTCCTTTCCCATTCTATTTAAGTGACCAATACCACCTTAGATTACATCATCATTTTCATCACCAATACCACCTTTAGGAGTACATAATCATTTTCATAAAGCAAAGAGCTAAGTTTTATATCTCTAATCAGGTTTAATGCCATCTTTCTAACCCAGCTCTCAGATTCATGAAGAAATATGCCATTCAACTGGCTCCCCACTATACTAGCTTTGCTTATTCTGTTATGCATTTTCAGATTAGCTTGCCATCTTCACTTAAAACTGTACCTAAATAGCTGAAATATTTTACTTGTTCTCCTGGTATCTCTATTTAGAATACAGCTAAAATTTTCTATGTTCCTACCTATTTTCATAGTTTTGGATTTTTTATTGCTGATTGTCATGCCAAATTTGTTACAGCTGTTATTCATTTTATCTCAAGAATCCTGGAAATTTGCACTGGATGTGTTTAGGAGTACATCATCATTTTCATAAAACAAAGAGCTAAGTTTTATATCTCTAATCAGGTTTAATGCCATCTTCTTTCATAATGTGCATCCATGTCTCCTGATTTTACATCACACCATCTTCCTGTATTGTCCTGTCCATTTATCCCATATAAACTGTAGTGTTTTGAAAAGCTATTCCCTAGGAACCTTGTTGATCTACAAAACATAAATACAGATCCTTGTCATATTCCTATGATTTCTCAACTATTTGTCATAAAGTGAAAATATGAGCCTGACAACCTTTGGCCTGAATCCAGCTTGTTCTACTCGTAGTTTCTCTTCCACAATTTTTCTCAGCCTCTTTTCAAGTATGTTTGCATAAATCTTACCTGGAACACGTTAGAGAAATTCATCTGTAATTCTCACATTCGGCTTTATTCCCTTTTTTTATATATGGAACTATGAGAGGACTAATCCGATCATCTGTAATTCGACCTTCTGACCAGGCCCTCTGAATTATGCAGTGTAGCCATTGCAAGACATTTTTACCTCCATATTTGAGCATTTCTGGTTGAATATTATCTTCTCCAGATGAATTTCCACATTTCAAGTTTTTGGTAGCTTTTTCTACCTCAAGTATTGATATATACTCCTGTTTGCATTTCTCTTGAACATTTTCTCCTATGGTTCTGTCACTGCTTGTTTCATTTGACAGTCTTTCAAAGTAATTACTTCAGTTTTCATGTTATCATATATGATTCCTTTTACAGCACCCTTTCCTCCATTTCTAAGCTTTTTCAATAGCTTCCCAAACATTTTGCTATCCTCCTGATATTTGCCTTCTATATTCTTACCAAAGTTTTTCCCATGACTTTTGTTTAGCTACTTTTACACGTAGCCTAGCTCTCTGTTACAAATTTCCTCTGTATTCTTTTAGGGCATTGCTAGGAACTTTCAGTATGCTTTCTACTTCTTTTCCAGGACTTTCTTTAACTTCTTTTGTGCACATAGCATTCTTATTTTTCTTTCTTTGCAGACAACTTCACCACATGCCTGACTAACTGAATCAATCAATGTTTTCTACAGCATTTGATATTTAGATTCCAAGGTTTGGTTCTTGTTTTTGAAGTATTTCATTCTTTCTTCAATGATGTTTACATAGTTGAGTCTACAGTTTACTTGTTATAGCTGCTCAAATTTTTACATACTGTTCTTTTCAGTGTGATATTCAATTTTATCCCACTTAAAATTAAGTAATGTCATTTCCGATTTCAAATCCTCTGTATTCTGAACAAGCATGGTGATATCATTATCAACAATAACATTGTATGTGTTGGTGGGGAGGGGGGGTATATTTTTACTTACTTTTCTCTTACACACACTCCAAGTGGTTAAAAAAACTCGGAAATTTGAAATAAAATGAAAACGCTGAAACTAAACTCCAAATGCAGCTTCATACACAGGTTGATATTCTAAAATATCTCATATGTAATTTAACCTCTTAAATTACCCTTTTTACTTATTAAACCCATTAAGAGATTGAGTCTTCACAATCTTGGAATCAAATAAAAATCTTTAATTTACAAAAAATGCAAGTATACAACATCAAGTTAACTAGTTAACTGCTATGCAAGCTGCAGTGTATTTTCTTCAAATCCCAGCACGATAACACTATAACTGTACAACTTCTTTACAATCACATAAGTCAACAGATAATGTCCTGTATGGATAAAACTCCTCTAATTTAGTCTTTTGTCTCCTACAGAATTTTTATTCTTTTTATTAAATTTGTCAACAATTTGGGCCATCCCAGGTCAACAGTCAGCAATACCATGCTGAGATGGAAGCACAGGGAGTCAACTGCAAATAATACCTGCAGTGGGTGACCCACTACACTCACTGAATATGGCTGTAGGGTTCTACAAATGATGATATGTAAAACTGTCATTCGTCGGCTAACACATTCATAAATAAAATATAAAAAAAACAGATAAAATATATTTTCTGACCTTAATGGGCTATAATTTGCTAACTCTGTCTTGTAGCCTCATTATGTAACTGCACTACCTTTTTCTCTATCCACTCTTTTAGGGCCCTTGTAGTGCTGGTACTTACATACTACTGAAGAATGCTGGTTTTATCCTTCACTTGTAACAACACACAGTGTGATTTCTTAATATCCTAAACATTTCTGTTTCATCTATTGCTGTTCTTATGTTGGCCCTTGTCACTGCATTATCTCCACTTAAATGATTCATCCTCACAGAATGACCATGCTTAGTAATTCTATTTCTTTTGTTTCTTTCAACTCTCTACCTTCTGTGAAGGAAGTAAAATCAATTTTTAATGCACTTGCATATACAGTTTATGCTTAGTACATAAACTGTATATGTGAGTGCATTAAAAATTATTTACTTAAAAGGGAAACCACAATGTTCTGATCTAGTTTTGAGCATGAACATGCAGGCATTATAGGAAAATTAGAGTTATCCTAGTGTATGAAATTTTTGAGTGAATCAGAGAAATATTTTCACTATCTTATAAAATTGTTTTATGTTGCTCTTGATTTAAATGTATTTATTATTATTATTATTCAAAAATGACATTAAGAATGCTATGCTTTGAATTATGATATTCCATTTTTATTTAATTTTACACAGGACTTCCTCAAACAAAATTAGGCAACTATATTGAAAATAGGGTAAACACATATTTGAAAAAGAAGGAGTGTGGTGCAGGTGAAGTGGCCGTTAGAGTCGTATCTAGTTCTGATAAAGTTGTTGAAGTTAAACCTGGAATGAGGAGCAGGTATGGTTATTTAACAAATATTTCTTTGTTTCTGTTTTTAGGTTTAGATAATGGGAATTTAACTTGAGTAAATAATACACTGAATGGTAGTTTATTAGGTACTCTCCATGATCCACAAAATTCAATGCTTTGTCAGAGATTGTACAACATGTCCAATTCCAGCTGCATAAAGCTGAGTATGAATGCAGCATGAAAGTGCATCACACATGTCAGTACAGGTGTCAGTGAAACTACCGAACTGCTCACACATAAGTGTCTATGGTGTACAATGAATGGCTCACAATGGATTGTACCACTCCATATTTACCTCTGGTGATCCAACAAATATCAAGACAATTTGCAAAAGGCAGCTTGTTTTTGACTTAACTGCATGGTGTCTAACAGCTTATCTATTAGACATATGTTCTGATTGATGGGTGACATGTCAGTGTAGTACAACATCCTGGGCAAAACATAATAATGGATAAATCTCACTGTGTTTCACTTCTCTCAATTAAAAAATGCTATGGATACAGAAGCTTCAATAGTCTGCTGACTGGAAAAAGGTTAACTAACTATCTCCTGATACAAGTACAACAATATTTGAATGCCACAAGTTGACTTGAATTTATCTTGTATGAAAATTATGTTCCAACATAAAAATGTGCACAAATTCACATGGAGAGAAGAGGCAAGGAATAAGAAAATTCTCATTGACTATGTTATTGTTGATACTGATGTTTTCTCCCTGGTGCAGAGAACACCAGAGTGTACTGAGGATTTGAAATTGGAAGTGATCACTATCTAGTCTTGAGCAGGATAAAATTGAATTTCATTGTGTCCTGAATTCCTGAATTCCTCAGCTAGCTCCAGGCTAGCTGAGGAATTAGATAAGTACCAGATCGACATAATAGGTGTGACTGAAACAAAAAAGTTGAGATCTTTCTGAGCAATAAATACAAAATGTATTTTTCAGGCAATGACAATCAAGGAAAAGAAGGTGTAGCCATAGTATTCAACACAAAATACGAGGCTAATCTTCTCGAATGGCAGGCAGTCTCGAGTAGAGTAATGTGGGCAAATATGAGAATGGGGAACTGGATAATGAGACTTATATGTGCTTATTGTCCCGCAGAAGGTTATACTAAGGTAGAAGTGGAGGAATTTTTTGAGGCTTTAGAAAAAGCAACTGACATAATGAAAAAGGAAAATTTGGTCCTTGTTGGGGATCTAAATCGCAAAGTAGGAAATGATTGTAAGACATACAAAAATATTTTGGGAAAATTTGGAGAAAAGAGGATTTCTGCTCAGGACATGGACTGGTTATTACTAACACCATGTTCCAACATAAAAATGTGCACAAATTCACATGGAGAGAAGAGGCAAGGAATAAGAAAAGTCTCATTGACTATGTTATTGTTGATAGTGATGTTTTCTCTCTGGTGCAGGACACCACAATGTACAGAGGATTTGAAATTGGAAGTGATCACTATCTAGTCTTGAGCAGGATAAAATTGAATTTCACATTGAAAAGAATAACATGTAAGAAGTTTTAAAGCGAATAAAAGTTGAGCAGCTCTCAGATGTGAACTGTAGACTAAAATACACAAAGATTATTGAAGAAAATATGAAAAAGTTTTAGAACAGGAATCAAACCTTGGAGATTCAGTGGCAAACTCTGAAGAAAACATTGATTGATTCTGCCAGAAAGGTATGTGGTGAGGTTGTCTGCAAGGAAAAAAAATCAGAACTCCCTGGTGGACACAGGAAGTTAAAGAGGCAGTGAAGGAAAAGAAGAAAGCATATCAAAGGTTCCTGTCAAATAAGTCAGCTTGTGCTCTTAGAGAATATAGAGACAAATGCAAGAATGCTAAACACTGTGTAAAACTAGCTAAACAAAAGTCATGGGAGGACTTTGGCAAGAATATAGAAAATAAATATCAAGAAGGTGGCAAAATATTCTGGAGGTTGTTGAAGAAACTTAGGAATGGAGGAAAGAGTACTGTAAAAGGAGTTGGAGATGATAAAGGTGACATGAAAACGGGAGAAAAAGATATCCTTGAAGTATGGAGTAATTACTTTGAAAAACTGCTAAATGAAACAAGCAGTGATGACAGCAGTGGTAAAAAACATTGCCCAAGCATGCAGTCAGGAATACATATCCATACTTGAATTAGAAAAAGCCACCAAACGCTTAAAATGTGGAAAGGCAGCAGGAGTAGATGATATTCGACTAGAAATGCTGAAGTATGGTGGTATAAGAGTCTTACAGTGGCTGCACTGCATAGTTCAGAAAGCCTGGGCAGAGGGACGAATTCCCGATGTTTGGAGTAGAGCTCTCATAGTACCCATATCTAAAAAGGGAAATAAAACTGAATGTGAGAATTACAGAGGTATTTCCCTACTGAGTGTTCCTGGTAAGATCTATGCAAGTATACTTGAGAAACGGTTGAGAAGAATTGTGGAAGAAAAGCTTGGTGAAGAAAAATCTGGATTCAGGCCAAATAGAGGCTGTCAGGATCAGATCTTCACTTTACGACAAATAGTCGAGAAAGCATGGGAATATAACAAAGATCTGTATTTAAGTTTTGTCGATCTGGAAAAGGCATATGACAAGGTGCCAAGAGAGAAGATATTCTATAAGCTACAGTTATGTGGTGTCAATGCGGCATTATATCAAGCAATACTTAGTCTTTATTTGAGTTGTAAGTGAGCAGTTAGAATTGAAAGAAGTGCAGGAGGATGGTTTAATGTTAAATCTGTGGATCACATTATGAAGAAAAGTGGTATTAAACCTGATATCAAAATTGGAGATGTTAATGTTAGCTTTTTGCTTTATGCGGATGATATTATACTTCTAAATAAATCCGCTACAAGTCTGCAAGATTCTCTGACTAAATTGAATAGCTGTTGTAATAGATATGGTATGAAGGTCAGCAATAAAAAGACAAAGACAATGAAAACAGGCAGAATCATTGAAAATGTCAACTGTGTTGTGAATGGGGAACCTGTGGAACAAGTAAAACATTTCAGCTACTTAGGCACGATTTTTAGTGAAGATGGTAAATTAAATATGGAAATAGACAACAGAATCATCAAAGCTGGTATGGTAGGAAGTCAATTGAATAAATTGATATGGAATAAGAGAGAAATTAGTCAGAACACTAAATTAGCTGTATACAAGACAGTGTTCAAACCAGTTTTAACTTATGGATCTGAGAGCTGGGTCAGAAGTAAAACACTTGACCAAAGACTAGAGACCACAGATATGAGAGCCCTGAGAAGGATAGAGGCGTGAACAGATGGTATCAATGGCAATATCATATTAAAAACGAGGATATTAGGAAAGAACTTGACATTGTCAGCATTCAGGAATGCGTTAGTAGAGCTAATCTTAGGTGGTATGGTCATTTAAACAGAATGGGTGAAAAAAGATTAGCAAAACAGGTGTTCTCTGCTATGTTGGCAGGAAAACGACCCAGAGGAAGACCAAGATATAGGTGGATTGATACAGTACAAAGTGCCTTAGACGACAGAAATGTAAGATCTGATAATGTTGGAGTCTTGACAAGTAACAGACTGATTTGGAGGAAAATTGTAGATAGTAAATTAATGATGTAATTTTTTTCATGTAGTACTATCATATCCTGCACACTCCTTGAGGTTACATGGCAGGAATTTGATGATGAATAATACTGAAAGTGAGAATTACAGAGATATTTCTCTACTGTGTGTTTCTGGTAATATTTATGCAAGTATACTTGAGAAGTGGTTGAGAAGCATTGTGGAAGAAAAGCTTGGTGAAGAACCAGCTGGATTCAGGCCAAATAGCAGCTGTCAGAATTAGATCTTCACTTTACCACAAATAGTGGAGAAATCATGGGAATATAACAAAGATCTGTATTTAAGTTTTGTCCATCTGGAAAAGGCATATGACAAGGTTCCAAGAGAGAAGCTATTCAATATATTCAATATGCTACAGTTGTATGGCGTCAATGGGGAATTATATCAAGTAATACTTAGTCTTTATATAAGTTGTAAGTCAGCAGTTAGAATTGAAGGAACTACAGGAAGATGGTTTAATATTAAATCTGGTGTCAGACAATGATGTACATTATCCCCTCTGTTATTCATTATCTATGTGGATCACATTATGAAGAAAAGTGGTATTAAACATGATATAAAAATTGGAGATGTTAATGTAGCTCTTTGCTTTATACGGATGAAATTATACTTCTAAATAAATCCACTACAAGTCTGCAATATTCCCTGACTAAATTGAATGATTCTTCTAATAGATATGGTATGAAAGTCAGCAATAAAAAGACAAAGACAATGAAAATAGGCAGAATCATTGAAAATGTCAACTGCGTTGTGAAAATTGAGAACCTGTGCAACAAGTAAAACATTTCAGCTACTTAGGCACGATTTTTAGTGAAGATGGTAAATGAAATATGGAAATAGACAACAGAATCAGCAAAGCTGGTATGGTGGGAAGTCAATTGAATAAATTCATGTGGAATAAGAGAGAAATTAGTCGCAACACTAAATTAGCTGTATACAAGACAGTGTTCAAACCAGTTTTAACTTATGGATCTGAGAGCTGGGTCATAAGTAAAACACTTGACCAAAGACTAGAGACCACAGATATGAGAGTCCTGAGAAAGATTAGAGGCATGAACAGATGGCATCAATTGCAATATCATATTAAAAATGAGGATATTAGGAAAGAACTTGACATTGTCATCATAATCATCCAGGAATGCATTATGAGAGCTAATCTCAGCTATCGGTGAGTCCAAGCGTAAGTCATCACTTGGGTAGTACAACACTATGGCAACTCGTGTCAAAGGTGGAGCAATCTCCATCACTATCCTTAATATTTTCTCATTATGAGGAGAGGTCACTACCCAGACCGGTTTCGACCCTTATTGAGGTCTCATCAGTGAGTAGGGTAGACCTGTGTTGTACTACTCAAGTGATGACTCATTGGCATGGACTCGCCGATAGTTCTTCGGCATGAAACTCTTAGATTTCGATCTCCAAGTTTTGTACCCGGCTGTAAAATAATACGGGATTTACTATCCCCCTTAACTTAATTTATGTCGCCGGAAAAATAGCCTCTTGGCTCTTTATCGTAGAAATATAACATCTGAATAATGTTGGAGTCTTG
Source organism: Typopeltis vanoorti (assembly GCF_054136105.1). Lineage (NCBI taxonomy): Eukaryota > Metazoa > Arthropoda > Arachnida > Uropygi > Thelyphonidae > Typopeltis > Typopeltis vanoorti. The sequence continues at coordinate 70,199,501 of NC_143561.1, forward strand.
ATAAGTAACAGACTGATTTAGAGGAAAATTGTAGATTGGAAGTTAGTAATGATGTAAATTTTTCATGTAGTACTATTATATCCTGTACACCCCTTGAGGGTACATGGGAAGAATTTGATGATGATGAGCAAAAGGCAGCTAGAGTGAGATGGTAATGGTGTAAGCGAAGACTGTTGTGGGGGTCAAGAGGATATGAAAAGGTACTTAGCGATGAAGTATGTTTTGTGTGTCCCATGGTCATCGAGGGATACATGTTTGCCGTCTTAAGCAAGAAGCATTTGATAAAGATCGCTTAGTAAAATTTGCAACCTCTGTCATGGTATGGGCTTGTATGGCTGCAGAGGATCGAGGTAGGCTGTGTATTGCATACGAAAGAGTCATCCAAAGTGTACCAAGAAATTCTTGAGTACTTTATGTTACCAGCATCGGAAAATTTATGTAATGTACTTTCCTTTTTCAGCAAGATTCAGCTTCTTGTCATACTTCCAAGACCACTAATAGATGGCTCACATAAAGACAAATCAGTGTAATTCCATAGCCTACAAACTCATCACATTTAAACCCAATTGAGAATTTGTGGGGAATTATCAAGAAACGTCTTCCAAGAAGTTGCCCCAAGAGACAAAAATGATCTTCTTCTAGTCTGCAGACCATATGAGCATGTTTTAATTAAAAAAATATAATGAAAACTGTGAAATGCTAGTAAATAATATGCCTGACTGTTTATGAACAAAAAGCTAAAGGCAATGCAACAAAGTACTAATTATCATGTTGTTTCCCTTTGACTGTAATTTTTGTTCATTTATTTTTGCATTATTCTAATATTTTGAACCACGTTAAAAATTATTCTAATTTTGTGAATGTTTTCAAATAAGTTTTCTTATAATTTATATTACCTTTTTATGTTTTACATTGTTATATAATCTACAAAGTATATAGATTTAGATGATACTAATTGATATTTAGTAATAATTATTTTCTATGCAATAAATTAGAATTGCAAATCATTTAACACATTTTCTCTGATTGTTATAATTTTTTGATTCAGAAGTGTACTCTCATTAGATGGATAATGATTTTCTTGCCTTGTTCTTTATGCCCTTTATATTAGGTTTATAAAACGTTGAGGAACTTGAATTTTTTTATAAAGCTAATTTTTAGCTAATGACAGAGAAGTTAATTCTATCTCCATAATCTGCTTTTTTCTATCATTGCATATATTCTTTTGCTGGTTTGTCTGAGAAAAAAAAAATTTAAATTTTTGAGAACAAGTCTCCCAGAAATTTGGAATTTTTTGTAAGTTTAATAATCTGGAAATCCTGCTTACTTTGCATGTAACTTTTTTCAAGCCTCTTGTAGACAGGATGATGATGGTGGTCTCACATTAAGTGATGACATTCACAAATATTCATGCTTGCAGTGGGATTTGCATCTGCCTGTTGGTCAGAGAGCAAAAGAACTTTCCATTTGAGCAATTGGACCACTCAGCCAGTTGAAGATATATCAGAATAGCCTAGGATTCTTCCAGTCAAAATTATTTAGCTGCTTAGGCTGAATGCAACCATTATTTTTGAAAAAAAAAAAACAAACAAATGAATATATTTTATTTTTAGCATGGAAATTATTATTTTTGATTTTTTGAATGATTTGGGACATGTGTTTTTGATAATGATCTCTTTTCTTGCTAGATATGTTGAAACAGGACAGTGGCCTGATCATTTTCCTTATCGAGCAAAAGCACTTTTTGCTTTTGAAGAAATAGATGGAGTTGATGTGTGTTTTTTTGGAATGCATGTGCAAGAATATGGTTCAGATTCTCCTTTTCCAAACACTAGGTAAAGTAGAAGCTCTGCTGATTTACTTCTGACTATATGTATTTTACCATTAATTTTTGTATTTCAATAATAATTGAATAACCATTGTGCATAATGTGAACCTTATTCAGAATGGCATTATTGAAATCCTAATTTCCTATAATATTGCATTACATTGCAAGAGTATTGCATATCAAACCATAAATTTAAGATTTCCAACTTCCCCTCCACAAATGATGGAGGGGCTGGGGGGTATGATAATAAGAGTTGGTAATTTGTTTTGTTAAAAATTTGCATTAACAAGAAAACATTTACTAAATAGAAATTAAAACAGAACAAAGAAAAAAGAGGTTTTTCATCTATTATTCATTTACCAAATGACCTAATGAGAGGAAAAAATCCCTGCCTTTACTGTATAATATCTGATGACTCCCATTCAGGAGAAAAGCCCACATGAAAGTTCTTCATGTCCTAAATGGAATTTTAACTCAGATCTTTCTAATCAGAGGACAGGTGTCATTGTGCATTTGTGACTGTGCTACCAACATGAAAGTATAAGAGTGCAGTAGGTCCCCCCGTTTCTGTTGTGTCACTTATCCGCAGTTCAAAAAAAAGCGTGCGAAACGGTCAAGTGCCATGCCAGTTGAAACATGCATATGCACAGGCTGAAAACTTGTCAAAACATGCTTGTTTTGCTAGGCATGTGGACTTAAATGTGTGTGTTTGTTCATATTTAGCTTTACTTGAATTGTCAAAGAACGCAGTCAATTGGCTGTCATTGCAATTAAAAATTGTGTTTAAATTCAAGCAAATAAATTGTTAAAATTTTTAAAGTGGCTTCAAAACCGAAGAGAAGGCGTGAAGTGCTCAGTATTAGTGAAAAATCAAAGATTATCAATTTGATTAAAGTAGAAAAAAAAGTCAATTGCAACTGTTGCCAAGATCTATAATAAAAAGGAATCTTCGATATGTGAAGTGTTGAAGAACAAAGAAAAATTCGTGCCAGTCTTTCCATTGCAGCCAAATCTGCAAAAGTTACATTTACAGTGCGTGATAAGACGTTACTCGAGGTAGAGAAAGCTTTGAATTTGTGGGTGGAAGACATGACAAGAAAAAGAATTCCTATTGATGTAACACGTTATGACAAAAAGCATTGATCCTATATGAAGACATGCGGCTGCAAGACGAAACAGAAGGGGATGAAAGTCATTTGCAGCAAGCAAAGGCTGGTCGCATAGATTCAAAACTAGGTTTAATCTAAAAAACATAAAAATTATGGGAGAATCTGCATCAGCTGATGAGAATAGCTGCTGCATTGTTCCTAGCAGAATTTTAAAAAATTATTGCAGAGAAAGGTTATCATTCTAAGCAAGTTTTTAATTGTGATGAAACTGGCCTCATTTGGAAGAAAATGCCACACTGGACCTACGTCCATAAAACTGTGAAGCAAGCACCAATCTTTAAAGCATTTAAGGACAAATTGACGCTGGTACTTTGTGGCAATGCAGCTGGTCACATAATTAAACCTGGCCTTGTTTACCGAGCACAGAATCCACATGCCCTTAAAAACAAAACAAAAGTTGTTTACCTGTTTTTTGGCAATCAAATTTGAAAGCGTTGGTCACGGCCTTGTTATTTACGGAATGGTCCCATTGATGTTTTATTCCGGAGGTGAAAAAATATTTGGAGAGGGAAGAATTACCGTTTAAAGTTTTATTGATAATAGACAACTCTCCAGGGCACCGGGAGTCACTAGTCACCAAAGATGAAAACGTTCAAGTGATTTTCTTACCACCTAATATGACCTCATTGCTTCAGCCACTCGATCAAGGTGTCATTAGATGCTTCAAAGCCTCATGTGCTTGGCAGCTTTTTGATATGATTCGTGCAATGGTTGAGAATTCTGCTGATGTCGGTCATGGAATGCTGGAAATCATTCAGAATTGCAGATGCAATTGTATTCATCAAGGGAGCAATGGACGAATTGAAACGGTAACTGCATGCTGGAAGAATTTGTGGAGTGATGCCATTCATAATTCCCAAGACTCCCCTGATATTAACTCACAGATAACAATGATAATTAATACAGCACAGAAAATAGGTGGAGAGGGATATGACAGAAGAAGAATTGAATGATTATATAGATGGACATCGTAAGGTGCTCACTAACAAGGAGTTGAAAGATCTTGCCAAATCTTCTACAGAAGAAGATGACAATGAGGATGAAAGTGAACAAGAACCACCAGCGTGGACACTTGAAAAATTTGCCACGATATTTCTAACGGCTCAAATATTAAAGGAACAGGTAATGGATTATGATTCAACCATGGAGTGCAACATAAAAATTACTCGCACAGTAACAGAAGCTTTGGTACCTTTGCAGAACCTATTTACTGGAATTGAAGAGACAAAAACGGCAGCTTCCAATAACAATGTTTTTTTTTAAAAAAAAGTCGATAAAGCTTCAACTATCGATGATCCTCAGCCGTCCGCATCGTTTGCTCAGTAGGCAAGCATGCAGCTGACTGCCAAAGATTCGGAAGATGAATAAATATGTAGTTGAACACAACGAGGTGTTCTGATCTCAGTTGATTCCTCCTAATAAGAACAAAAATGTTAAAATTTTATTAACAATTACATTTTCATTAGCATATTTTCCCATTTCGTTCTACATAATTATTATGTGGGTTAAATTTTATTTGTCTAAAGATGGAAGTTTTATTAAATGAGTCAAATTTTTTGGTTTGCCACTTCACTCATACTACTCAGGGGTGCTTTCTACCTCATTTGGCCACACATTCTATTGCTCCTCATAGATTCTAAAGACGTAAAAATTGTTTCATGATAATTTTAAATAAATATGTAATATTATTATCGAGGAGCAATGGAATGTGTGCTCAAATGCAGTAGATAGCATCCCTGGATAGTACAGGTGAAGTGGTAGTCTAGAAATTGCCTAATTTAATAAAAAATAAAAAAACTTTTCATTATTATTTATTTAGCCATACAATTTAGTGTATACATTATATATTAACTACATAACATATTAACTAAAGATCCCTACAGTCCTAGCACATGAGACTAAGTCAATTTACTAATCATTTCCTGCTTCAATTTTGCTATATATGTGCAAAAATCTGGGTCTCACCAGTGGTTCGCTACTATCTGCGGAAGACAATGGAACCAAACCCTGCAGATAGATACTGGGGGGGGGGGGGGGGGGCTACTGTATAAGACTGGATTTGGTTTTCTGTGGATCAGCTGGACCTCACTGAAGTTCAGCATGTCATCTTTAAGAATCTCTGTAGCCTTTAGGCTCCTTGAAATATATCTATTTAAACTTGGATTACTATATAAAGGGTAATCCAGATTATTAATATATATATATATATACACACACAGGGTGTTCGGGATAAATTTGACATATTTATAATTAATTATATTTTTCCGTAAGTTACATGTATTAACACACACTTCTCTTCATTTAAAAGTTTGGACCCTTCTTCATTCATATACAAGATGTCAGAAAGGATGGATAGCTGGAACCCACCTGAATCATGGAAGAGAATAACTTGTATCATGATGATTCGTGCCTGCCATCAAAATAAGGATATTACGACTGCTGCCCAATGCTCCCTGAATACAGTAAAAACAATCAGGCATGAACTAGAGACTTGCAATGGTGACTACGAGGATGTAGCAAGAAGAAAGATCCCTAGCAGACGATCTGATTGCGTTCGTACAGCAGAATTCCTCGCAAATCTGCAGGAACAGGTGTTGAAGAACCCTGGCATTGGAATTCGGGCTTTGTTCGTGGAGTTGCTAACTGTAGTCAAGCCCTGGATAACAAGGGTAGCCAATGGTAGGCCGTATGTATGGCAGCAGGATTCGGCCCCTTGCCACACCTCTGGGAAAAGTCAAAAATGGTTGTCTGAAAATTTCTACGACTTCACCAGTCCAAATGTTTGGCCTCCAAACTCCCCAGACCTTAACCCCATGGATTATTTTGTATGGGGCGCAGTTGAAAAAGACACCAATCGCACTTCCAGTAATACAAAAGCCCAGTTAATGGATAAAATTAAAACAGTTTTTGCGGCCCTTCCCAGGGAGACTGTAGCATCAGCTTGTTCGAGGTTCCGAAGCAGAATTGAAGCTGTGATCGATGCTAATGGTGGTTATTTTGAGTAAATCTTGTTGATAGTATTGTAATTAACTCTGCCTGTAATGTTTTTTTGTCAATTCATTAAATTTAATAGATACAAAGAAGATTTTCTTTTTCCTTACGAAACTGTCAAATTTATCCCGAACACCCTGTATATATATATATATATATATTGACGTTCATATTTACTCAGTAGATAATGTTATGAAAAATAAATTAGTTGGAATGACTAATACCGAGAATAAAAAAGAATAAAGTTCAACGCTGAGACTACTAGCTTCGTTGAAAAAATCAACTTCTTCAGGTATCAACGATAAAGAATTATATAAAAAATAACAGAGACAATTCACATGAAGAGAAGAGGCTTGGAATATTGTTGATAGTGATGTTTTCTCCCTGGTGCAGGACACCAGAGTGTACAGAGGATTTGAAATTGGAAGTGATCACTATTTAGTCTTGAGCAGGATAAAATTAAATTTCATATTGAAAAGAATAACATGTAAGAAAGTTTTAAAGCGAATAAAAGTTGATCAGCTCTCAGATGTGAGCTGTAGACTAAAATACACAAAGATTATTGAAGGAAAAATGAAAGAGTTTGAGAACAGGAATCAAACCTTGGAGATTCATTGGCAAACTCTGAAGAAAACATTGATTGATTCTGTCAGAGAGGCATGTGGTGAGATTGTTTGTAAGGATAAAAAAATCAGAACTCCCTGGTGGACACAGGAGGTTAAAGAGGCAGTGAAGGAAAAGAAGAAAGCATACCAAAAGTTCCTGTCAAATAAGTCAGCTTGTGCTCTTAGAGAATATAGAGACAAATGCAAGAATGCTAAACACTGTGTAAAACTAGCTAAACAAAAGTCATGGGAGGACTTTGGCAAGAATATAGAAAATAAATATCAAGAAGGTGGCAAAATATTCTGGAGGTTGTTGAAGAAGCTTAAGAATGGAGGAAAGAGTGCTATAAAAGGAATTAGAGATGATAAAGGTGACATGAAAACGGGAGAAAAAGATATCCTTGAAGTATGGAGTAATTACTTTGAAAAACTGCTAAATGAAACAAGCAGTGATGACAGCACAGTGGTAAAAAACACTGACCAGGCATGCAGTCAGGAATACATATCCATACTTGAAGTAGAAAAAGCCAACAAAGGCTTGAAATGTGGAAAGGCAGCAGGAGTAGATGATATTCGACCAGAAATGCTGAAGTATGGTGGTATAAGAGTCTTACAGTGACTGCACTGCATAGTTCAGAAAGCCTGGACAGAGGGACGAATTCCCGATGATTAGAGTAGAGCTCTCATAGTACCCATATATAAAAAGGGAAATAAAACTGCATGTGAGAATTACAGAGGTATTTCCCTACTGAGTGTTCCTGGCAAGATCTATGCAAGTATACTCGAGAAACGGTTGAGAAGAATTGTGGAAGAAAAGCTTGGTGAAGAACAAGCTGGATTCAGGCCAAATAGAGGCTGTCAGGATCAGATCTTCACTTTACGACAAATAGTCGAGAAAGCATGGGAATATAACAAAGATCTGTATTTAAGTTTTGTCGATCTGGAAAAGGCATATGACAAGGTGCCAAGAGAGAAGCTATTCAATACGCTGCAGTTATATGGTGTCAATGGGACATTATATCAAGCAATACTTAGTCTTTATTTGAGTTGTAAGTCAGCAGTTAGAATTGAAGGAAGTACAGGAAGATGGTTTAATGTTAAATCTGGTGTGAGACAAGGATGTACATTATCCCCTCTGTTATTCATTATCTATATGGATCGCATTATGAAGGAAAGTGGTATTAAACCTGATATCGAAATTGGAGATGTTAATGTCAGCTCTTTGCTTTATGCGGATGATGTTATACTTCTAAATAAATCCGCTACAAGTCTGCAAAATTTTCTGACTAAATTGAATAGCTCTTGTAACTGATATGGTATGGTCAGCAATAAAAAGACAAAGACAATGAAAATAGGCAGAATCATTGAAAATGTCAACTGTGTTGTGAATGGAGAACCTGTGGAACA